>NC_059118.1:11224470-11273420 GCF_020740685.1 Jaculus jaculus
CAGTTTCTCAAATAAATAAATAAATAGCTGGGCCTGGTGGTGCATGCTTTTAATCCCAGCACTTGGGAGACAAGGGAAAGAGGATCGAGTTGGAGGCCTCCCTGAGACTACATAGTGAATTCCAAGTCAGCCTGGACTAGAGTGAGACCCTACCTCACAAAACCAAGAATAAATAAATATATCCATACATTTATTTAAAAAGAGCCTGGGCTGCTAAATGTATATACTATGCTTATCAAACTGCCCAGTAAGCACTTCTCTTAATGTTCATACCTACATATTAATGCTACTCTCACTTTTGGTAGAGAATCTTCTCTTTTCAGATGGCAGTGACCTTGGGATGACTCAGAAGGTATCATGGTGCTGGATAGAAGTGACAGGAGTGCTCAGCACTGATACATCTCTGTCACACATTCCAAGGCTCAGGGTCCATTACGAAAGAGGTGGTGGAAAGAATATAAGAGCCAAAGGAAGGGTAGGACTCCTTACAACGTGCTCCTCCAGACACAAAATTCCTGGATATCCATGACCTCACAGTGCCCGACACTACCTACACAAGACCATCATAAGAGGAGGAAAAGACCATGACATCAAAATAAAAGAGAGACTGATTGAGAGGGGGAGGGGATATGATGGAGAATGGAATTTCAAAGGGGAAAGTGGGGGAGGGAGGGAATTACCATGGGCTATTGTTTATAATCATGGAAGTTGCTAATAAGAACTTGAAAAAACAAAAAAAAAATAAATTTAAAAAATAAATAAATACATACTTTTTTTTAAGAAAGAGCCTGGACTGGAGAGATGGCTTGGTGGTTAAGGCACTTGCCTGTGAAACTTAAGGAACCAGGTTCAATTCCCCAGAACCCATGTAAGCCAGCTGCACAAAGTGGCACATGCACCCAGAGTTCATTTGCAGTGGTGAAAGGCCCTGACACACCTCCATTCTCTCTGAATCTCTCCCTATTCTTCTTGGTGTTTGCAAATAAATAATTTTTTTCTGAAACAGCAAGAGACACAGAGAGGGAGAATTGGTGCGCCAGGGCCTCAGCCACTGCAATCCAATCAAACACCAGAGTTTTCCGTCACCTAGTTGGCATGTGCGACCCTGTGCTTGACTCACTTGTGTGCATGTGGCTTACGTGGGATCTGGAGAACGGAACATGGATCCTCAGTCTTTGCCGGCAAGTGCATTAACTGCTCTCTCCACCCCAAAATAAATATATATATATTTAAAAAAATAAAATCACAGCAGCCGCCTCACAGGTGGGAGTTGGTCTCTCAAAAGCACCTCTGCTATCCACAGGAACACCTCCCTTTCCTGAGAGAATGTCTCTGTCTCCTTGTCACTTCCAATCCTGCCGGACATCTTTCCTGGATGGTGTCACAGCACTGCCCGCCGCTGAGGCCACTGAGCAGACACGTCCCTTGCTCACCGCCCTTGCCAGTTCACAGAAGGTTGTGTGGGGTGATCACCTCTAGCTCTGGTGTTCCAAGTCACCTCTGACTTGAGGCCTCCTGAGGCCGACTTTAGGAAGAGGGTGACCACTAAGACTCAAAGGCCCGGAGGTTCCTGAAATCCACACCCGGCTGGGTGTTCAGAGGTGTCCAATAGCCTCTTGGGCTCCCGCCAGGAGCGGCTTAGTTGCTAGGTGCCAAGCTGCTCACTCGGTCTCTTTCTCTAGGACTGGGCCGAAGAGCCTGGCTTTATAAGTTCCAGATACCCAGTGCTAAATCTCTTCTCTTGTGGTGTTTGCTGAACCTCAAATCTGGGACTTCTTCCTATTATTCAAAGCTGGGCTCTATATCCAGAGCACTCCAAAGGGCGGTGACTCCGCTTGATTGCACTGGGTCTTCCCTTACTGTCCCGACAGTTCATGGCTCTCTCCAGGGTGACAAGCTCTGAGCTTGCAGCAGCCAGCGGGGCCTGCTCAGTGCTGGGGTGTCACAGACCAGCCTGCTTTTTTTTTTTTTTTTTCCAAGGTAGGGTCTCACTCTGACCCAGGCTGACCCGGAATTCACTATGCCGTCTCAGGCTGGCCTTGAACTCACAACAATCCTCCTACCTCTGCCTCCTGAGTAATAGGATTAAAGGTGTGCACCACCATGCCTGGGCCAGCCTGTTTTTGATTTTTGCTGGACTTTTTAATTTTTATTATTTTTAAAAATATTTTACTTATTGATTTGCAAGCAGAGAGAGACAGAGAGAGAAAGGGTACGCCAGGGCCTCCAGCTGCTGTAAACCAACTCCATATGCATTCATTCACCTCTTTGTGCATCTGGCCTTACATGGATACTGGGTAACTGAACCCTGGTCATTAGGTTTTGCAGGCAAGCGTCTTAACTGTTGATCCATCTCTCCAGCCCACGCTAAAGGTTTTTACTTGGGCTGGGGATGTAGCCCAGTTGGTGGAGAACGTGTCTAGCATTCACAAAGTTCCGAGTTCAATCCCCAGCTCTGCAGAGCCTGGGGTGTGGAAATACATACCTATAATCTTATCCCAACACTCAGCAGGAAGATCAGAGGTCCAAGGTCATCCTTGGCTGCACAGTGAGTTCCAGTCCAGCTCAGGCTCTGTGAGCCCCTACCTTGTAAATACATAATAAAGATTTTTGCTTCATTTGCTGGTCCATCTTAGTGACGGATCACAGCTCAGGTGTGGCCAGTGTGTGCGTGTGTGTGCCCTACGCAGACAAATTGCAGACGATACTCTCTATCACGCGTCCCTGCCTGCTCTCACCTCCAATTCTATTGTTTTTTTAATATTTTATTTTTATTTATTCATTTGCGAGAGGCAGAGAGGGAGAGAAAATGGGCCTCCAACCACTGCAAATGAACTCCAGACACACACGCCACCTTGTGCATGTGGCTTATATGGGTGCTGGGGAATTGAACCTGGGTCCTTTGGCTTTGCAGGCAAGAGCCTTAACTGCTCAGCCATCTCTCCAGCACCGGTTCTTTTCTTTTCTTTTGAAGTTAAAAATCTAATAAATTATTCCATTTCCTGGCCTGATGACCCTACCTCCCAGAGGGGGGCACCCACACCCAACATTCAGTGGCCCTTAACGCAGAAGATGTGTGAGCTGTTGGCAGCCTAACTGGTTTTCCTGCTACAACAATGGATCACAACTTCTGAGTCGGCTCTGATGTCCCCGGCCGACTCAAGCCTGTGTCCCCGGGTAGACGCGGTTGACAAGGACGTGACATGAACAGTGTTTCTTTCAACTTCAGCAAGTCATGGGCAGGAAAGCTTCTGTTTTATGTTCTTGTCGGTTCACAGAGCTGATGTTTTTCTACTACACAGCTTTTTCAGATGAGATTGTTTCCTCTGTGTGTGTGAGAGAAAGAGAGAAAGAGAGGGAGGGAGGGAGGGAGAGAGAGAGAGAGAGAGAGAGAGAGAGAGAGAGAGAGAGAGAGAGAGAGTTTCTGCAGCTGCCTACCTCAAAAAACCAAAGAAAAAAACATGTGCCGGCCATGGAGGCACACACCTTTAATCCCTGCACTCGCAAGGCATCGGTAGGAGGATCACCATGAGTTCAAGGCCACCCTGAGACTACACAGTGCATTCCAAGTCAGCCTGGGCTAGAGTGAGACCCTATCTCGAGCCCCCCCCCCCAAAAAAAATAAGAGTTTCTGCAGCTTGATTTCATTTGCCCATGCTAGGTGTCTAGGCCAGCATTTGAGTCCATCCCCCTGCCTCCCCTCTAGTGGTGTATCATCTCTCTCAATATTCCTTTTTATTTATTTTTTCCTTTTGTTTTTTTTTTTTTTTTTGAGGTAGGGTCTCACTCTAGTCCAGGCTGACCTGGAATTCACTATGTAGTCTCAGAGTCTCAGGGTGGCCTCGAACTCACCGCGATCCTCCTACCACCCAGCATTCAATATTCCCTTCTTACTCCCTCTTTTTGCTTTTTGCTTTTTTTTCTTCATTCTTCTCATGTGTATACATGGGTGTGCAACCTCAAGATGCCCATGCCTTTCATCTTGCTGGGGAGATGGGTCAGCAACTAAAGGTGTTCGCTTATAGGCCGGGCGTGGCGGTTTATGCCTTTAGTCCCAGCACTTCGGAGGCAGAGGTAGAAGGATTGCTGTGAGTTCGATATGAAACTGGAGCTTCAGAGTTTCAGAGTTCCAGGTCAGCCTGGGCTAGAGTGAGACCCTACCTCGAAAAACACACAAAAAAAGAGACTATTATCCTATTTATGTCAGCTATTAATATATGATATATTACATTAATGTAACCACTTTTTTGTGTCAGGAGGACTTTCCTTTATTTAAAATTTTTCCTTTAGGGAACCAGATAAAGCCAAAAGGAAATAATAATTTTGAATCCGTAGAAATAAATTGAAATAATGCTGCAGAATAAAAAATAATAATAATAATGATAAATAAATAAATAAACCAAAAAAAAAAAGAAAGAAAGGAAGGAAGGAAAGAAGGAAGAAAGGAAGAAAAAAGAAACAGGATTGGGCTAACGGGATGGCTTAAGTCGTTTGCCAGGTTCCATCTCCCAGGATGCACATTACCCAGATGCACAAGGGGGCGCATGTGTCTGGAGTTTGTTTGCAGTGGCTAAAAGCTCTGGTGGGCCCATTCTCTCTCTCTCTCTCTCTCTCTCTCTGTCTCTCTCTCCCTCTTTCTCTGTTAAATAAATAAATAAATAAAAATAAAATATTTTCAGCCGGGTGTGGTGGCACACACCTTTAATCCCAGCACTCGGGAGGCAGAGGTAGGAGGATCGCCGTGAGTTCAAGGCCACCCTGAGACTCCATAGTGAGTTCCAGGTCAGCCTGGGCTAGAGTGAGACCCTACCTCAAAAAATCAAAATAAAATATTAAAAAAAATAAATAATGTTTAAAAAAAGAAAAGAAGAAAAAAGAAACAGGGTCTCTCCTGGAGTTCTGACACCGAGACTGTCAGGCTAAATGGCAGAAGAGCTTCAGGGTTCTTTGGATCCACCTCCTAGTGCCATTGCCGTAGGTGTGTTGGGTGTACACACCCATTCCTCATGTCCAGCTTTAAGTGGGTGCTGGGCATCCAAATTCAGGTGGTCAGGTTTGAGCAGCAAGTGTGTTTAACCAGTGAGCTACCTCACCAGCCTTCTTTCTTTACTTCCTTTTTATTTTATTTTATTTTATTTTATTTTTTTGGTTTTTCAAGGTGTGGTCTCACTCTAGCCCAGGCTGATCTTGAATTCACTATGGAGTCTTAGGGTAGCCTCGAACTCACGGTGATCCTACCTCTGCCTCCCAAGTGTTGGGATTAAAGGCATGCACCACCACGCCCAGCTCCTTCCTTTTTAATTTTTTAAGATGTATTTATCTATTTATTTCTTTGAGATAATGAGTGTACCATCTAGCTTTACGAGGATACTGAGGAATTGAACCTGAGCCATTAGGCTTTGCAAGCAAACATCTTTAACTGCTGAGCCATCTCTCCAACCCCCTTCTATATTTTTTTTCAAAGTATGGTCTCATTCTAGCCCAGGCTGACCTCAAATCCATTCTGCAGTCTTAGGGTGGCCTCAAACTCACAGCAAACCTAACTTTGCCTCCCAAGTGCTGGTATTAAAGGAGTGTGCTACCACACCTGACCCTAGGGTATATTTTTAAAGTTCTCAATAAACATGGGCTTACTCAATATGAGCAAATGCTTATTGTCTGACATGGTACAATAATGGGTAAGTGAAAGTGGTATCTTTTCTTTTTTGGAAGTTTTATCTTGATATTTTAATTTTTTTAAGATTTATTTTTATTTTATTTTACTTATTTATTAGACACAGAGAGAGAGAGAGAGAATGGGCACGCCAGGGCCTCTAGCCACTGCAAACGAACTACAGATGCATGAGCCACTTTGAATATCTGGCTTATGTGGGACCTGGAGAATTAAACCTGAATCCTTGGGCTTCTCAGGCAAGTGCCTTAACTGCTAAGCCATCTCTCCAGCCCTCTTGATACTTTTATTTAAATTAAATTGTCAGTGAATTAGAGATTCAAAGATAACAGCAATTAGAGATGGAAGACTTTTTTACTTGTAAGAGCTTCAGAAGAAATTATTCATCAAATTAAAAACACAACAGTGTGGTGGTACAGGCCTAGAAGGCAGAGGTAGGAGAATCACTGAGAGTTCGAGGTCACCCTGAGACTACGTAGTGAATTTCAGGTCACCCTGGGCTAGAGCAAGACCCTGCCTCAAAAAACCAAAAGAAAAAAAGAAGAAGAAAAAGCATAGCAATAACAGATCATTAAAGCTGAGTGCCCCAGAATACCTCCGGAAGTTACTGAATTGGCAGTGGGTGTGTTCAGGATAGAAGGGCAGCGATTTTCCCCCAGGGTTATCATTTCTGCAAAGGCTGGGGGCTGGTCTGTCACCGGTAAAGCTCTTACATTTCCTAGAGGGGGCAACTCACGAGAAATGCCAACAGTTCCTTAGCGCAGGAGGTAAAGTTAGAGTTCAAAAAAGCTAGTGTTTTCCTTTCCTATGGGACTTAACGGAAGAGCGAGGGACAGTTTTGCCCAAGACTTACTTCTTCCCTTAAGCAGAGGAGGCAAGAAGCCCAAGGACCAAAGCCCCCAAGACCCAGCGTCCTGTAAACCCAGGTGTCTCGCAACACAAACGTAGAAGAAACAGCGCCCCGGGAAGAACAAGGAGGCGGCTGGGGACTCGCCAGGAACAGATGGCCAAGGGACACGCTGTCCTCGCCGAGAGCTTCCACCTCCGAGTCTGAGTCCAGTGAAAAACAAGAATCATAGCCAGGCATGGTGGCGCACGCCTTTAATCCCAGCACTCGGGAGGCAGAGGTAGGAGGATCGCCGTGCGTTCGAGGCCACCCTGAGACTACATAGTAAATTCCAGGTCAGCCTGAGCTAGAGTGAGACCCTACCTTAAAAAACCAATAAAATAAAATAAAAATAAGAATCGTGAAGAGTGACAAATAAATGATCAGACTTTGAACCTCAAAAAATAAACAAATAAATAAATAAAAGAGAGACTAATGGAGAGAGGGATGGGATATATGTGTGTGTGTGTGTGTGTGTGTGTGTGTGTGTGTGTGTGTTTTAAAGTAACACAGGAATGGAAATAGATTGACTTTTTTTTTCTGTTTTTTCGAGGTAGGGTCTCACCCTAGCATAGACTTTCCTGGAATTCACTATGTATTCTCAGGGTGGCCTCGGAACTCACGGTGATCCTCCTACCTCTGCCTCCCAAGAGCTGCGATTAAAGGCGTGTGCCCCACGCCCTGCTTAGATAGACATTTTGAAAACAAGGACAACCAAAAAAAAAAAAAAAAAAAAATCCCCATCTTTTTGTTATTTCAAGATAAAATCTTCACATAGGTCATTTGGCATTGAGAAGTGGCATTTGTAGCAATTGGTTGTTTACATAGTTGACTGAATACCTACAAATACCAGCGAAGCAATCTACTAGAATCTTACTAGAAGACAGAACTGAAAATGCTATTGGAATTTATATTCTAAAGATATACATGTTGCAATTTTGTTTTGGAAATGAAGCACTTTGCTTACATTCCTTAGGAACTTCAAATGGAATATGTGTCTTTATAAAGCAATATGGGTTAAAATGCTCCAGAAATGCCTTGGGAAGTTTGCCAACTGGAAAACCTTTGAAGGGACAGAAGCGCTGTTGGGTATAGAAACTTTTACTCTGCAAAAGGAACAGCCAAGCTATGGCCGCAATTCTGGAGCAAGTGGCGCTGAATACTTTGTTGGATTCCATTTCCAAGGGATAAACTGTAGATCTATGAGGAGGGGGGCCAGCTGGGGGGAGGGAGGGAAGAGGACACCCGGTGGCCCTTTGTGAATATTGTGATAATTATCTCTAAAACTTATTTACCACCTATTTGAGATGTATATACAAATATAAGATTTACACACAAAAAAGATAATTTTATTTATCTGCAAGTAGAGAGAAATAAAGAAGGGAGAAAGAATCGATGTGCCAGGGCCTCCAGCTGCTACAAATGAAATTCAGACATATATGTCTCCGTGTGCATCTGGCTTTACATGAACTGGGGAATCGAACCCCGGTCCCTCGGCTTTGCAAGCAAGCTCCTTAACTGTTGAGTCATCCCTCCAGCCCAAGAACATTTTAAATTTGTTTTTTATTTAATTTTTTAAATTTATTTTTAATTGACATTTGGTAATTCCCTCCCTTAATTCCACGCTTCATCATATGTTTTTCCCTCTCAGTCACTTTTCCTCCTCTTATGATGGTCTTGTGTAGGTAGTGTCAGGCACTGAGAGGTCATGGATATCCAGGCCATTTTGTATCTGAAGGAGCACACCAAGAACAGTATTTTGAAAAATGTTTAATTTATAGCTGGGCGTGGTGACACACGCCTTTAATCCCAGCACTTGGGAGGCAGAGGTAGGAGGATCACCATGAGTTCGAGGCCACCCTGATAATACATAGTGAATTCTAGGTTAGCCCGAGCTAGCGTGAAACCCTACCTTTATTTATTTATTTAAGAGAGAAAATGGGTACACCAGGGCCTCTAGCCACAGCAAATGAACTCCAGACTCATGTGACACCTTGTGCATCTGGCTTATGAGAGAACTGAGTAACTGAAGAACTTGGGTCCTTGGGCTTTGTAGAGAAGTGCCTTAACCACTGAGCCATCTCTCCAGCCCAAGACATGATTTTTCATTTTTTTGTTTTTTTGTTTTTTTTTTTTTTTTTTTTTGAGTCAGTGTCTCACTCTAGTCTAGGCTGACCTGGAATTCACTATGTAGTCTCAGGGTGCCCTTGAACTCATGGTGATTCTCCCACCTCTGTCTCACGAGTGCTAGGATTAAAAGTGTGTGCCACCACACCCAGCATAAAGACAGTATTTTTGTTTGTTTTATGTTTTTTTTGTTTTTGTTTTTACAAGATAGGGTCTCACTCTAGCTCAGGCTGACCTGGAATTCACTATGGAGTCTCAGGGTGGCCTTGAACTCACAGCAATCCTCCTACCTCTGCCTCCTGAGTGCTGGGATTAAAGGTGCCACACCTGGCTTTGTTATTTGTTTGTTTTTATTTTTTAATATGGGTTCTAGGGATCAAACTCAGGTCTCAGTCAGGCATGGTGGCACATATGTGCAAATAACTAATTTTTTTTCAAAGAAACTATTGAAAACCCAGGCATGGTGGTACATGCCTTTAATCCCAGCACTCAGGAGGCAGAAGTAGGAAGATTACTGTGAGTTTGAGATCAGCCTGAGCCTATATAGTGAATCTAGGTCAGCCTGGGCTAGAGTGAGAATCTACCTCAAAAAACAAAACAAAAAAAGAGGCTGGAGAGATTGCTCAGTGGCTAAGGTGCTTGACTGCAAAGCCAAAGGACCCAGGTTCAATTCCCCAGGACCCAAGTAAGCCAGATACACAAGGTGGCACATGCATCTGGAGTTCGTTTGCAGTGGCTGGAGGCCCTGGCTCGCCCATCCTCTCTGTCTATCTCTCTCTCTCTGCTTGCAAATAAATTAAATTAAATTAAAGTTTTAAAAATATTGGGAAAAAAGATGAAAAGCATAATTTGGATTTGCACACTGCAGACATACCACACACACACACACACAAACACACATGAGCAACACGCATACTCACAGAGACACACCTCCCGCCCACAGCACTAGCCTGGTCATCACTGGAACCAGTGTCCTCCTGCCCCTGACTTAACCCCGCGGAGGCTCCTGGGACCGGAAGTTGCTCTCCGGAACCGGAAGTTGTTTCCGCATCCGGAAGAGACTCCTGATTCCCTTTCAGGCTCCAGCAAGGGGGGTTTGTGCTTGTGGCCGGAAGAATCCCATTGTTTTTGGTTTATCTTATCACAGTAGGATTTGTTTTCCTGTTGTTACCAGCTTCTGTCAACAAAGAATATAAAAATAGAAAAATTCATGGCTAGTTCAGGACCAAGAGGATTTAGCAAATGTCTTTATGGATATTGAACAATGTGTTTTGTTTTGTTTTTTCACAGTTAGACTTTTGGGCATAACTGAATTTCTGAATGGTGAGGACCAGTAGAGAGTGGATGTCCACGTGAGTCCTGCAGACATGCATGCCCATATGTTATCATACGGTCTGTGTTTTTTGTTTATTTGTTTTGTTTTTCCAAGGTAGGGTCTCACTCTAGCCCAGGCTGACCTGGAAGTCACGATATAGTCTCAGGGTGGCCTCGAACTCACGGAGATTCTCCCACCTCTGCTTCTCAAGTGTTGGGACTAAAGGCATGCGCCACCATGCCCGGCCTGTTTGTGGAAGCCAGAGGTCAACACCAGGTGTTTAACTTAGCCACCAAGCTCAGGTTGATGTCTCATTGCTACAGTTGTATTAATAAACAAAGAAACGTGTTTTTTTTTTTAAAAAAGAAAAAAACAGCAATAAGAACAAGACCCTATCCTTGAAAAACAAAATAACAGACAGAAAAGACAACAAAGAGCTGGGGGGTGTGGCTCAGAGGTTAAAGGCCCTTGCTTACAAAGCCAGTCCAAATACTCATGTAAAACCCAATGCACAAAGTGTGCATGCATCTGGAATTTGTTGGCAGTGCAAGAGGCTCTGGTGCGGGCTGGAGAGACGGCTTCCGTGGTTAAGGCGTTTGCCTGCAAAGCCAAAGGATCCTAGTTCGACCCTCCAGGACCCATGTAAGCCAGATGCACAAGGGGGCACAAGCATCTGGAGTTCATTTGCAGTAGCTGGAGGCCCTGACGTGCCCATTCTCTCTCTCTCTCTCTCCCCCTCTTTCTTTCTCTCAAATATATATATATATATATATATGTGTGTGTGTGTGTGTGTGTGTGTGTGTGTGTATATATATATATATTTTTTTTTAAGACTTAAAAAAAAAAGAGGCTCTGTTGGAGGCCACTCTGAGACTACATAGTGAATTCCAGGTTAGCCTGTGCCAGAGTGAGATGGTACCTCGAAAAACCAAAAAAAAAGAGGCTTTGGTGCACCCATTCTTCCTCCCTCCCTTCTTCCCTCACTCTCTCTGCAACTAAATAAAAACAGGGCTGGCTGGGCTGGAGAGATGGGTCAGTGGTTAAGCACCTGCCTGTGAAGCCTAAGGACCCTGGTTCAAGGCTCAATTTCCCAGGACCCATGTTAGCCAGATGCACAAGGGGGCACACGCATCTGGAGTTTGTTTACAGTGGCTGGAAGCCCTGGCACACCCATTCTCTCTCTATCTGCCTCTTTCTCTCTCTGTCACTCTCAAATAAATAAATAAAAACGAACAACAACAACAACAACAAAAATAACAGGGCTGGCGAGATGGCTCAGTGGTTAAGGCACTTGCCCGCAATGCTAATGACCCAGGTTCAGTTCCCCAGTGCCCACATAAAGCCAGATGCACAAAGTGGTTCCGCAGCAAGAGAGCGTGTTTCAAGGAGGGTGGAGCACAGACACCTTGAGGTGGTCCTCTGATGCCCACAGCTATCCATGCGTGCACCATGGCATGCACGCCCAGACACACACAAACACACACACAAATTAATTAACTGATTTAAAAATATAAATAAGGGAGCCGGGCATGGTGGCGCATGCTTTTTATCCCAGCACTAGGGAGGCAGAGGTAGGAGGATCACCGTGAGTTCAAGGGCACCCTGAGATGACAGAGTGAATTCCAGCTTAGCCTAAAACCCTACCACAAAAAAAAAAAAAAAAAAAAAAAAAGGTGGGGTTGGCTGGAGAGATTGCATAGTGGTTAAGGTGCTTGCCTGTGAAGCTAAAGAGTCCAGGCTTGGCAGGGTGTGGTAGCATATGCCTTTAATCCCAGCACTAGGGCACTCGGGATTACTTTACCTTGGGAAAAAAAAGAGAATCCAAATCCAATTCCTCAAGCCACAGATGCATAGGGTAGTTTTCAGTAGTGCTAAACGGGAATGAAAGCATCCTTCTATGGAGTGAAAAGTTTTATGGCCTTCAATAGAATCCTCTTTGGGTTTCCTCAAATACAGAATACTAGGAAGGAAGAAAAAAGAAAAAAAAAAGATGGTTCCTAATCCCATCACTCAGGAAACCACCAAAAGTGAAAAATCAAAATATCAGGAAATATTTAAGCCAGGTGTGATAACTCAGCACTCTGGGAGCTAAAGCAAGAGGTCAACCAGGGCTACATAGCAAGATCTTGTCTCCCCCAACCAAAAACAAACTAGCTAACAAAAAAGATTAAGGCCAGGCGTGGTGGTAGACGGGTTTAATCCCAGCACTGGGGAGGCAGAGGTAGGAGGATCGCCATGAGTTTGAGGCCACTCTGAGACTACTTAGTGAATTCCAGGTCAGCCTGGGCTAGAATGAGACCCTACCTCGAAAAACTAAAAAAAAAAATCAAAGGTTTATTATTCTAAGGGGTAGGGGTATTGCTCACTCAGCAAGCATGAGGTCCTGACTGGAATCCTCATAATCCAAGCATGGGGCTGGAGAGATGGCTTAGTGGTTAAGGCGCATGCCTGTGAAGCCTAAGGACCTGGGTTTGATTCTCCAGGACCCACGTAAACCAGATGCACGTGGCGGCGCATGCATTTGGAGTTTGTTTGCAGTGGCTAAAGGCCCTGGCATTGTGGCATTCACCTGTAATCCCAGTGCTGGGGAGGTAGGAACGGGTAAAGAGAGCAGGATCCAAGCGACTCAATGGCCAGCAACAAGAGACCTTGTGTCAAAAAAGCTGGATGAGGGCTGGAGAGATGGCTCAGCGGTTAAGGCACTTGCCTGCAAAGCCAAAGGGTCTAGGTTCAGTGCCCACGTAAAGCCATAGGAACAAAGTGGAGCGTGTGCCTGCAGTTCGTTTGCAGTGGCTACAGACCCTGGCATGCCCATTCTCTCTTCCTTTCATGAACAAATAAAGAATGAGGCCAGGCATGGTGGAACACACCTTTAATTCCAGCACTCAGGAGGCAGAGGTAGGAGGGTCACTGTGAGTTCAAGGCAACCCTGACTACATACTGAATTCCAGATCAGCCTACCACAGGGGGGAAAAAAAAAAAGCTGGGCATGGTGACACATGCCTTTATTCCCAGCACTCAGGAGGATTGCTATGAGTTCAAGGCCAACCTGAGACTACATAGTGAATTCCATCCAGGTCAGCCTGGGCTAGAGTAAGACTCTACTTCAAAAGCCAGGCATGGTGGTGCACGCCTTTAAATCCCAGCACTTGGGAGGCAGAGGTAGGAGGATTGCCATGAGTTTGAGACTACAGAGTGAATTCTAGGTCAGTCTGAGCTAGACTGAGACTCTACATTAAAAAAATAATAATAAAAAGACTCTACCTTAAAAAAAAAAAGATTTTGGCATGCATGATATTTTCCTCTGGTAATTCTGGCTTATGAAAATGTGTTGTGATTATATTGTTTTCCAAACCCCAAACCACAAGCTTCATAACTGTTGAACTGTGTGTTGGGAATACATACATTAACATATCACTCGCTTTCCTTGACTTTTCTATATACCACCCCAAGAGTGTAGAAAATGATCTACCGAGAGAGGTGTTTTCCACATAATTTAAAACAGTTGTAAACATGGCCTCGAAGGCAGGCTTCTGTGTTCCAGCTCACAGAGTGTCACCGTAAGTTCTGATCCTTAAAGATCCTGCCGATCGATGTCGGAAGCAATGTTCTGGGTGTCGGGGATGTGCCTAAATAGCACTTTAAAGGAAAATTTATCTTCAGCCTCATTGCCACTAAGTATAATGTGGCTTGCCTGTCAATACCGTTTTCCATTCAACTTATTTAAACTAGGAAGGCACAGGATGCAAACCAATTGTACCAGTTTCCTTCTCCTTGCCGGGACAAAACACCTAACCAGAAGCAGCTTGCGGAAGGGCAGGATTGATTTTGGCTTACATCAATCATAGCACATGGGGCAGACAGCTGGGTGTCACACCTTCAGGGCAGCAGGGAGTTAGGAGAGAGGACGGATGAGTGTGGCTATAAGACCCCAAGGCCCGCCCCCAGTAACACTCCCCCAAAGCTCCAACTGCAAGTATGAGGTCCAATCACAAACATGTGAGGCTATTGTTATGCCCAGACCGCCGAGTCCCCAAAGACCACCAAGAGAGTCAGACACGTACGCAACAGCCAAGAGCTTTATTTGGGGCTTAAGCTCGGGGCTCCAGACTTTACCAACGCAGTGGGTCCGTCCAAGAGCCTCGAATGGCGCCTGGGAGGAGCTTTTATTAGGTTCAAACAAAGAAAGGGGGTATTTCCAACGTGGCAGTTACATGATTGGTTGACATTTAGCAAGAGTACACACGTTACAAGCTGATTGGTTACACAGTAGCTGAGGACCATTAAGCAAACTTATCTATAGCCACAAGAGCCACAGGAATGTATAACATCTATTTGGTCCTTTCTGATTGGCCCATGACAGGGGTTATTTTGGGTACTGAGGAGTTTGTGGTTGTTTTTCCCAGTAAGGGCAAAGTGCTGGGTCAGTAACTTGGACTCTGCAGGGCAACAGAAACTTAGGCCTGTTAATATAATTAAAGTCTGTCATGGCGTTACTTTGGTTTGGGCTCTTCAGCTATGAGGGGACACTCTACATTCAAACACCACACCAGTATAGGACTCATCAAAGCCCATGAGATGCTCTGGGTTGACATCTGCCCCGGCCTGTGACTTGGTGTCAAGTGTCTCTAAGCTCACTATGTAGACTCGGGTTGGCCTGGAACTCACAGTGATCCTCCTACCTCTGCCTCCTGAGTGCTGAGATTAAAGGGGTGTGCCACCATGCCCAGCCATCTTTATGTCTTAAAAATCAAATACACAAAGGCCAGGTGTGGTGGTACATGTCTTTAATCCCAGTCTTCGGGAGGGAGAAGCAGGAGGACAGGAGTTCAAGGCTTCCCTGAGACTACATAGTGAAATCCAGGTCAGCCTGAACTATAGTGAGACCCTACCTTGAAAAAAAAAAAAATTAAAAAAAAATATATATGTAGAGAGAGAGAGAGAGAGATCCTGATGCACCCATTCTCTCTGCCTCTCTCTCTCTCTCTTTAATAAATAAATTAAAAAATATATTGGTCTGGAGAAATGGCTTAGCAGTTAAAGTGGTTAAGGTGCTTCTTGTGAGTCCTAAGGACCCAGGTTCAATTCTCCAGGACCCATGTAAGCCAGATGCACAAAGTAGCACATGTGTCTGGACTTCATTTGCAGTGGCTGCAGGAGGCTCTGTTGTGCCCATTGTCTCTCTCTCCCTCTCTTTGCCTCTTTCTCTCTGTCAAATAAATAAATACAATAAAATAGTATTTAAAATCACATACATCATTCTATAGCCACAGACAACTAACACACTATAAATAATTTTGTCTTTCTAGCACATGTCATTACTGTAAATATTAGAAAATTCTTTTTAAAAATTTTTTTTGTCCATTTTTTATTTATGTATTTGTGAGTGACAGAGAGAGAGAAATTGAGAACGGATGCACCAGGGCTTCCCGCCACTGCAAACGAACTCCAGATGTGTGCACCCCCTTGTGCATCTGGCTAACGTGGGTCCTGGGGAACCGAGCCTCAAACCAGGGTCCTTAGGCTTCACAGGCAAGTGCTTAACCGCTAAGCCATCTCTCCAGCCCTCTTCTTTTTAATATTTTATTTTTATTTATTTATTAGAGAAAGAGAGAATGGGCACCCCAGGGCTTCCCGCCACTGCAAGTGAACTCTAGACACATGCACCACCTGGTGCATTTGGCTTACGTGGGTCCTGGAGAATGGAACCTAGGTCCTTTGGCTTTGCAGTCAAGTGCCTTAACTGCTAAGCCATCTCTCCAGCCCCTGGAAGATTCTTTTTGCATGTGTGGCTATGTTGTGTGTATCTGGAGTTCATTTGCTGCAGCAGGAAGCTATGGCATGCTTCTTCTCTCCCCTTTCTCTGCTTGCAAAAAATACATTAAAATATATTTTTAGTTTTTTTGAGGCAAGCCCAACAGACTGGCCTTTTTGTTATGTAAGACAGCGGGCGATTGAGTGAGAGAGAGAGGGAGAGAGTCAGTGTGCCAGGGCCTCCAGCCTCTGTAAATGAACTGCAGACACGTGCGCCCCCTTGTGCATGTGCAGCCTTTTGCGTTTGCATCACCTTGTGTGACTGGCTTACATGGGATCTGAAGAGTTGAACATGGGCCCTTAGGCTTTGTAGGCAAACGCCTTAACTGTTAAGCCATCTCTGCAGGCCCATAAAATATTTAAAAAACAAACACTTGCCGGGCATGGTGGTGCACACACTTGGGAGGCAGAGGTAGGAGGATCACCATGAGTTCAAGGCCACCCTAAGACCACATAGTGATTCCAGGCCAGCCTGGGCTAGAGTGAGACCCTACCTCAAAAAACAAACAAAAAACCGGCAGTGACAAAAGTCTGCAATGTTGCACATGCGCACAAGGAGGCGCACACATCTGGAGCTCATTCACAGTGGCCATTCTCTCTCTCAAAAATAAATACATAAATAAATAAATAATTTTTAAAAATACCACTATTTGGGGGGTGGGTTCGAGGTAGAGTCTCACTCTAGCCCAGGCTGACCTGGAATTCACTATTAGTCTCAGGCTGTCCTTGAACTCATGGCGATCCTCCTACCTCTGCCTCCTGAGGGATGGTATCAAAGGCGTGCACCACCATGCCTGGCTTCCACTATTGCTTTGAGCCTGCCTGGGAAGCAAAGGGTTTGGTCAAACACCCCCCCCCCATCACAGTCCTCTCTGGTGGAAGGTCTCAGTGTCCACATATGGGTTTCGGGATGGTCTGAGTAACTGCGGCCCAGTGTTGCTGTCCCAGGACTCTGCCTCGACCACAGTTCCCCTCTTAATGATGGCTGGGAACCTCCTGCCGCCTACTGACAAGGGCTCAGATTGTCACTTCCAACATCTGCTGCAAGCCATTACAGGAAACAGCATTTTTTCCGAAGAAAAGAAAAAGGAGAGTGAGAGAATGGGAGAAAGAGAGGAAGGAAGGAAGGAAGGAAGGGAGGGAGGGAGGGAGGGAGGGAGGGAGGGAGGGAGGGAGGGAGGGAGGGAAAGAAAACAAAGAAAAAGAAATAGAGGGCTGGAGAGATGGCTTAGTGTTTAAGAACTTGCCTGTGAAGCCTAAGGACCCCGGTTCGAGGCTCAGTTCCCCAGGTCCCACGTTAGCCAGATGCACAAGGGGCGCACGCATCTGGAGTTCGTTTGCAGTGGCTGGAAGCCCTGGTGCGCCCATTCTCTCTGTCTCTCTCTCCCTCTTTCTCTCTCTGTCTGTTGCTCTCAAATAAATAAAAGAAGAAAAGAAATAGAAAAAGAAAAAGAAAAAGGGGGGAATGGGGGAGGCATAGTAGTTATGTTGAAAAGCCAGGCCTGGGGTGATAACGGACATTGGGGACACAGCAATGACCTCTACCTAGGAAGCTAATGTTGAAGTGTCCCCTCCCCCAGCAAAGGCTGCGTGCCATAAAAGAAGGATTGTTCCACAGTGGCCTTCCATTATTCCCTCCATGCTATCAGTGGGGAGAGAGAACAGGAGCCGAGCCGAGCCGCCGGATGGCTCCAGAGCTAGCCAGCACTGTGAGGCTTAGCCGCTCACAGCGAGGGACAGAGCATAAATTGAGTGGTAGCCCAGATCCTGAGACCTGAGGCAAAATTGAAAACGTCCCTGGGATGAGACGTCAAATCAATAGTAAACGGACACCAAGGCCAGCGTCACGAAGCCTGGCATTTACCCCTTCCTGCACCTGATTCAGAGAGTGCCTGGGCAGAGAGGAAAAGGGCACACTTATACCTCAGGGTGGGACCCTGTCCAGGAGAGGAAGAGGCATCTATCTTTTCCTGTAAGATTCAAAGGCAATCTTCATGGTCAAGCTTTTGCCTGAATCTGTTCCCTTTCCTTAAGCCGAAATCGAATTGCGCCATAGTCTAATTGCGTTCTTAGAAATTCACTAGCATAATAGAAATGGGATTTTCGATGTCCATTCTCCTAGTTTTATGGGGGAGGTGGGAACCTAGAGAGAAAGAAAGGCATGGGGTGGGGAGGGTTCTTCAGACCAGGGCTCTCAAGACTTTCTGCCTATTCATCTAGGGAGCTCTTGCCTGTAAAGCCTAAGGACTGAGGTTCAAGTCCCTAGTTCTCATGTAAACCAGATGCACAAAAGGGTGCATGCATCTGGAGTTTGTTTGCAGTGGCTAGAGGCCCTGGAGCATCCATTTTTTTTCTATCTGCCTCTCTCTCTCTCAAATATATAAATTTTTTTTTTAAAGAATCCTAGCTGTGTGTGTGGGGGGGACAAGAAAGATTGCTCAGTGGTCAAGGCTCTTGCCTGAAAAGCCTAAGGACTTGGGTTCGATTCCCTCGTACCCATGTAAAGCCAGGTAGATGCACAATGTGGCACATGCATTTGGAGTTAATTTGCGGTGGCAGTAGGTCCCTACCTCGATAAAACAACATAAATAAATTAATATAATAATAATAACTATAATAATATAATAATAATGATGGGCTGGGAAGACGGCTCCATGAATAAAGCACTGGAGTACCGAGTTTGACCCCCAGACCTTACTTAAAAAGCCACAAGCCATGATGGGCTTCTGTAAACTCAGCATGTTGATGCTGACAGCAAGATGGGAGGCGGAGGCAGGAGAATTTCCTGGAAGTTCACAGCAAGTCCAGCAAAGAACAGCAGAGCCGGATCCAGGGTGAGAAACCCTGCCTCGAATGAGGTGGAAAAGTAGACGACCCATTTGAAAGTGTCCTCTGACCTTCACGTATGCGCCATGGCACACGTGTGCACACACAAACCAATAATACAGTCTTTCTTAAAATTTTTCTTTGGTTCTTTCAAGGTAGGGAGGGCCCCACTCTGGCCCAGGCTGACCTGGAATTCACTATGTCGTCTCAGGGTGGCCACGAACTCACGGTGATCCTCCTACCTCCGCCTCCCAAGTGCTGGGATTAAAGGTGTGTCAGAGAAGCTCTGGCATCAGGGGTAGAAAGTGTCTGGCCACATGGCACGCGTGTTCCAGGGGGCAGAGAGTGAACAGAAAGTGGGTCAGGCCTGTAAAACTTCAAGTCCCGAGCCAGGCGTGGTGGAGCCCGCCTTTAATCCAGCACTCAGGAGGAAGGGGTAGGAGGATCTCTATGAGTTCAAGGCTACCCTGAGACTCCATAGTGAATTCCAGGTCAGCCTGGACCAGAGTGAGATAATACCCCGGAAAAAAAAAAAAAAAAAAAAGGTACTTTGCAAGTTTTAAGAAGACCGTAGACCAGTTCTACCTGTAGGGGAATTGCCAGCCTGGAATTTCTGTAGCTGTTAATTTCTAAGTCTAGACCGCATGCTGACCTGCTGACCTTGGGGTATAATTGCTCTTTTCTTGTCTATAAAATGGAACACAGAGTACCAAACTGGTCAGATTGCTCAGGGGAGTAACTAGTAAAAGGGCAATGACGAATCATGAGACAGATGCTGTCAAAAATGCCTCTTTTTTTTTTTTCAGTTTTTCAAGGTAGGGTCTCACTCTAGCCCAGGCTGACCTGGAATTCACTATGTAGTTTCAGGGTGGCCTCAAACTCATAGTGATCCTCCTACCTCTCCCTCCCAGGCGCTGGGATTAAAGGCGTGCGCACCACCACGCCTGGCTTCAAAATGCCCCTTGTGATTGAGTCACATTCTGCAGAGGTGTTGCTGTGGAATTGTGAAATAACAACAACAACAAAAAAGGCCTTGAGAAGAGGTGTTGAAATCCCAGTCTGTCCACCTAGCCAGCGATGAGTGAATTACCGAACCACTCTGAGCATCACATTCGTTCATAGCTGACACCGGCTAACCAAGCCAACTCTGCAGGACTTCAGTGAGGGTTTGATGCATGTGGGGTGTCTGGGTTTGTAACTGGTGTTCACAGATCCGGCTCCCTTCCCACCTCACTGTATCCACAAGGCAGGTAAAGTAGGACTCACCCTTTGTTATTAGCGCTTCTGTAGCAAGGACGATAGATAGCTAGAGTCAAATAAAGATTTCTCTGTTTCAGCCTGGCGTGGTGGCGCTCGCCCTTAATCCCAGCACTCAGGAGGCAGAGCTAGGAAGGTTGCCTTGAGTTCAAGGCCACCCCGAGACTACATAGTAAATTCCAGAAAAAAGACGGGGGGCAGGCAGAAAATGGGCCCATTAGGGCCTCAAGCCACTACAAACTCCAGACTCATATGCCACTTTGTGCACCTGGCTTTATGCAGGCACTAGGGAATTGAACCCAGGCTGACTTTGAATTCATAATGTAGTCTCAGGGTGACCTTGAATTCACAGTAATCCTCTTACCTCTGCCTCCCGAGTGCTGGAATTAAAGGTGTACACCAGCACACCTCATGCAAATACAAATTTTACTGTGTACAGAGTGTACAGTAACCCAAAAGACTCATGCAAAAATATGACTGTCTTCCCTATAGATTATGCCTTATGCGCCCTATCTATAACTTTGAAATACATAGATATAGAGACAGAGATAGATAGATAGGTAGGTACTTAGATAGATAGATTGTGCTAGGCTCTCACTCTAGACCAGGCTGACCTGTAATTCACTATGTAGTCTTAGGCTGGCCTTGAACTCACATTGATCCTCCTATCTGTGCCTCCCAGTGTGGGGATTAAAGGCATGCACCACTACGCCTGACTAAAATATTTTACTTATGTATTTGAGCAAGTGTGAGTGAGAGAAAGAAGGAGATAGGCAGAAAATGGGCATGACACTGAAAATGAACTCCATATGCATGAACCACTTTGTGCATCTGGTTTTATGTGGATACTGGGGAATGGAAATCTGCTCCTTAGGCTTTGCAGGTAAATGCCTTAACCCCTGAGCCATCTATCCAGCCCAACTGTACTTCTTGTCGAGGAGGTAAATGGGGACCATTCCTAAAGAAAAACAAGACTAACAATGAGGGAAGCCCTGTCTAAGTCATCCATCACAACTATTCAGAGGCCTCACAACCCTCTGGTTTTGTAGAAAGTACCATTTCTTTCTTAAAAATTTTTTTTTTTTTTAGTTTTATTTATTTGAAAGAGAGAGAAAAAGAGGCAGATAAAGAGAATGAGCATGCCAGGGCCTTCAGTCACTGCAAACAAACTCCAGACGCATGCCCAACCTTATGCATCTGGCTTATGTAGGTTCCTGGGGACTCAATCCTAGGTCCTTCGACTTTGCAGGCAAACACCTTAGAGCCATCCCTCCAGCCCCATTTCTTTTTCTTTTTTGCTTCTTCTTCTTTTTCGAGGTAGGTTCTCATTCTAGTACAGGCTGACCTGGAATCCACTATGTACTCTCAGCATGGCCTCAAACTCACAGCGATCCTCCTACCTCTGCCTCCCAAGTGCTGGAATTAAAGGGGTACACCACCACGCCCGGCATTTTTTTTGGGGGGGTTTCCTATTTCTTTTTTAAAAATATTTTATTTATTATTTGTTTGCAAGCAGAGAGAGAGAGAGAAAGAGAGAAAGAATGGGTGTGCCAGGGCCTCCTGCCATTGCAAATGAACTCTAGACACATATGCCACTTCTTGTATCTGGCTTTATGTAGGTACTGGGGAATCAAACCTGGGCCTTCAGGTTTGGCACTCAAGCGTTTTTAAGCACTGAGCCGTCTCTCTAGCCGGAAAGCATTTCTGTCTACTCATCTTCCCCCCAACCCCTCCCCCCTCCCCCCACCTCCCCGTCTCCTAATTGCTCAGCATGTGTCAGGCCAGGTGGACATAGGTCTGGACAGGCCTCTTCTCTGCCAGGGCCACCGTCCTCTCCAGCTCATGACACATATTCAGCCCCCTGCAGACGGAGCACCAAGACCCCCCACTCTGCAAAGTATAGATGCCATCAGGAGATGCCCCCTGTTCTTCCTCCACCAGCACCCTCCCCCCCCCTGCACTCTACTCCTGGGCCAGTGATCTAACTGGCTTCTCTGGTTTCAAGTGCTCCAGGTCAAGGGAGGGGAGGGACTCGGGAGGTGTGTCACTCCCCAAGGAGCATGACTCCAGCTCAGCCAGTGGAGGCAGACCTTCAAAACTGGGCTGGAATCCCCACAGACCCACATATGGGGGACGGGGTCGGGGTGGAGCCACAAAAGCAGTGGTAACCTTTGAGCAAGGGGACTTAAACCTGGATATACAAACAAGATACAAAGAGGATGTGACTTCCGGAGTGCAGTGGCTATCACTCTCACCTCACAAAATTCAAGGAAGAGGGGCTGGAGAGATGGCTTAGCAGTTAAGGCACTTGCCGGAGAAGCCAAAGGACCCAGGTTCCATTCCCCAGGACCCACGTTAGCTAGATGCACAAGGGGTGCACGTGTCTGGAGTTCGTTTGCAGTGGCTGGAAGTCCTGGCGCGCCCATTCTCCTTCTCTCTTTCTTTCTCTTTCTCTCTCTCTCTCTCTCCCTCCCTCTCAAATTAAAAAAAAAAAGGAAGAAATTATTTTTTAGCATTAGAAACAGGAGATAGACTTTCTAGAACAACTCTGTATTAAACATTATATCCCTTTTGCTAGCAAATTCTTCAAGAATATATACATGTGGGGTTTTTTTTTCATTGTTTTTTTGTCTTGTTTTGTTTTTCAAGGTAGGGTTTTGCTCTAGCCCAGGCTGATCTGGAATTCACTCTGTAGACTCAGGCTAGCCTTGAATTTACAGCAATCCTCCTACCTCTGCCTCTCAAGTGCTGGGATTAAATGCATGCACCACCATACCCAGCTATTTCTGTTTTTATACACATTTAATGTTTTTTTTTTTAATATGTGTGCATGTATGGTGTGCATGTGTACATGCGTATTCATATGGGTGTACATGCACATGTGGGTGTGCGCGCCAGAGAGTGTGGTCACATATCTTCCTCTAATGGCCTCCACCCAGACTATTAAGACAGGATCACTTGAGCCTGGCGTGGTGGCACACGCCTTTAATCCCAGCACTCAGGGAGGGAGGGTAGAGGTAGGAAGCCTGAGACTATACAGTGAGCTCTAGGTCAACGTAGGCTAGAATGAGATCCTGCTTTGAAAAAGCTGAAAACAAAGAGAGAGAGAGAGACAGGATCTATCTCTGAATACCCAGCTCTCCAATTCTGCTCGTCTAGCTAACTTGCTTGCCCCAGAAATTCCACCTCCTTCCACCAGTACCAAGCTTCCCGGGGCATGCTGCCACACCTGGCATTTACATAGGCTCTGGGTCTTCAAGCTGGTATGGCAAGTGCTTTACCTACTGAGCCAGCTCCCTATTGCCCAGTCCTGCCTTATTGATGTTTCCTTTTTATTTATTTGTTTATTAATTTATTATTTGAGAGAGAGGGAGAGGAACAAAAGGACATTTCAGGGCCTCCAGCCACTGCAAATGAAGTCGAGATGCACGTGCCACCTTATACATCTGGTTTACGTGGGTCCTGGGGAATTGAACCTGGGTCCTTGGGCAGACAACTGGGCTGTTTGGAGTCTACAGACCAGTCTTTGTTTTTTTTTTTTTAGATTTATTTTTATTTATTTATTTATTAGAGAGACTGGGAATGGGCACACCAGGGCCTCTAGCCACTGCAAGCAAACTCCAGACGCATGCACCACCATGTGCATCTGGGTCTTATGTGGGATCCGGAGAGTCAAACCTGGGTCCTTAGGCTTCGCAGGCATGTGTCTTAACTGCTAAGCCATCTCTCCAGCCCCAGTTCTTATTTTTCATAGACTGTTGAGAGGCCTTGTGCATCCTGTATGTTTCTGGAACTTCCTGAGACCTGGAGGTGTTGACTTCTGGGGGCCTTACAGAGCCTTTGAATGTCCTCATGGTCTGGTCCCATGTTTCAGTTTACAATTTCCCAAGCAGCTTCACTCCAGGATGAAGTGTTTCAACTTGGAGGCAATTGATATACAAAAATCAATTTGGGGGGCTAGAGAGATGGCTTAGCAGTTAAGGCACTTGCCTGCAAAGCCTAAGGATCCATGTTCGACTCTCCAGGTCCCACATCAGCCAGGCGTACAAGGTGATGCAAGCAAGCTAGGGTGGCGCTAGCATCTGGAGTTTGATTACAGTGGCTAGAGGCCCTGGTGCACCCATTCTCTCTCTCTCACACACATGTTTTAAAAGGTCAGTTTCACCCTGAGACTACATAGTGAATATCAGATCAGCCTGGGCTAGAGTGAGACCCTAGCAAAAAAAAAAAAAAAAAAAAAAAGGCCAGTTTGGGGCTGGAGAAATGGCTTACTGGTTAAGGCACTTGCCTACAAAGCCAAAGGACCCAGGTTCAACTCCCCAGTACCCACATAAGCCAGATGCACAAGGGGACACATGCATCTGGATCTCATTAGCAGTAGCTAGAGACCCTGGCATACTCATTCTCTCTCTCCCTCCCCGCCCCTGCCTGTTTCTCACTCTCTCAAATAAATAAAGGAAAATAAAATATTTTTTTATTTTTTAAAAAAGGGCCAGTTTGTTTGGCTTGCCTCAAAAAAAAAAAATAAATCAATTTAGGAGTAAATTGCTATACAAATCATGACATTCTTGGCCGGAGTGGACAGGTGGCTCAATGGTTAAAGGCATTTGCTTGCAAAGCCCTATGGCACTTGCTTGCAAAGCCCCATGGCCTGTCAATTCTCCAGCACCATATAAAGCCAGATGCAAAGTGGCACATGGGTATGGAGTTTGTTTGCAGGGGCAAGAAACCCTGGCACGCCCATTTTATTTGCAAATGTATATTGTTTTGCTAGGATCTCCTATTGCTGCAACTGAATGCCAGATGCTTGCCCTACCTTTCTGTCTGGCTTTCTGTGGGTGCTGGGGAATTGAACCTGGGCTAGCAGGCTTTGCAAACAAGTGCTTTAACCACTGAGAGTCTTCCCAGCCCTTCTTTTTTTGGTATGGCCTAAAACTAACTCTAGCCCCAAGATGGCCTTGAAACTCATGGACCTTACCTCAGTGCCAGGATTAAAGGTGTGCATCACCACCCCTGGCTCTAGCGGGGAGTTTGCAGTCTGGGCTACATGTTTAGTTCTAGACCAGCCTACTTAGGAACTCAACCAACCCCATCCCTCCTCCACCCCTAAACAGTGGATGAGCTTGCTAATATTGCACAAGCTGAACATTGAACCTTCTTCCATAGAACTTACTGGAATGTTAGCCTTAATTTGTGGGCTGCTTTTTTGTTTTGTTTTTCAAGGTAGGGTCTTGCTCTAGCCCGGGTTGATCTGGAATTCACTATGTAACCTCAAGTTGGCCTTGAACTCAAGGCGATCCTCCTACCTCTGCCTCACGGGTGCTGGGATTCCAGGTGTGTGCCACCTCGCACGGCGTAGGCTATTTTTTTCATAGTGTGGTTTTTTGGAGGTAGGGTCAGCCCAAGCTGACCTCGAAGTCACAGTGATCCTCCTACCTCAGCCTCCCAAGTGCTGGGGTTAAAGGCATGTGCCATCATGCCTGGCTTTTATGTTTCTTGGTAATGATTATGATAAATACCTGGTCACCTTTAAATCCCTCACACTTGTTACCTCTCTGCAAATAGTTAATTGTCTATAAACAAGAGTCCAAATGTTTGTTGGTGCCCGGGGCCCAGAAAAACCCTCCAATTCTTTCCAAAGCAAAAGTACTTGGTGAGCAAATAACCCCTCTGAAAACTGCTGCCTCTTGTGCTCCCTCGGAGAACACCTTCGGGTGAGGCATGTGAGGGAGTAATTGCTGCTTTTCTGTCCACTGGGCAACTTCCTGTGTGATTCTCCTTGAATTATAGAAGCTCTGTGGGCGCTGGGAGAGCAGGTCTCTCATCTTCACACAGGGATGCCTACGGAGCGCTAATGAGCTAAAGACATTGGCATCAAGACCTTCCAGTTCACCTGTTTCAGAATGTCCTTACTAGGTGGGAGAGATGGCTTAGTGGTTAAGTGCTTGCCTGTGAAGCCCAAGGACCCCAGTTCGAGGCTCGATTCCCCAGGACCCACACTAGCCAAGGGGGCGCACGTGTCTGGAGTTCGTTTGCAGTGGCTGGAGACCCTGGTGCACCCATTCTCTCTATCTGTCTTTCTTTCTGTGTCTGTCGCTCTCAAATAAATAAATAAAAACAAACAGAATGTCTTTTCCCTTAAAAGAGCCTAAGTTCTGTTTGTTTGGTTTTTTTCTAGGTGAAGTTTCACTGTAGCCCAAACTGACCTAGAACTCACTCTGTAGTCCCAGGCTGGCACTGAACTCACAGTGATCCTCCTTCCTCTGCCTCCCAATGCTGGGATTAAACGTGTGCACCACCACGCCCAGCAAAGAGCCTAAATGTTAGTGCCATAAGTAAATCCCATATATATGACCTATGGAAGCTGAGCAATGTGTGAGCAATAAGCACAAGGTATTTTTAGCAACTGCAGCTTTCCACATTCCCGAAAGTCTATTGACTTTGTGGCTTCATTTTATAAAGTTCTACCTTCCTCCTATGAAGTCCAACCTCATTCTATGGAGTCCAGCCTCATTCTATGGAGTCCCAGCTTTCTTTTGTGGAGTTTTTCCAGAGTTTCTACAAAATTAACTGGTCTCTTGGAAACCAGAGTGCGTCTCAATTGGGCCTCCTTCTCAGGTCATTCATAGGTCTTCATGTGCTTGTGATGTATGCTGTTTTCTTTAAAAAAAAATATTTTTATTTGCTTATTTAGAAGAGAGAAGGAGAGAGAGAGAATGGGCACACCACGGCCTCCAGCCACTGCAAACTCCAGATGCATGCGCCCCCTTGTGCATTTGGCCAACATGGTTCCTGGGGAATTGAACCAGGGTCCTTTGGCTTTGCAGGCAAGTGCCTTAACCGCTAAGCCATCTCTTCAGCCCTTGTGCTACTTTCTTGTCTGAGTGTGAACAGACCCCTTCAAGATCCGAAGATGACTTCCAGGAAAACTTGTCCTCCCCCAACATACCTCCTTTGTTTTCTGCTCTGCAACCCAGGCCACCCTGTAAGGGAATCCAGTACTCTTTCTCTTATCAATTTTAATTTTCTACTAGCTGATCAAAGTCATTGCTGAACAAAAATAATATGTCTGAAGACCAAGAAAAGCTTTTTTTTTTTTTTTTCCCGAGGTAGGGTCTCACTCTAGCCCAGGCTGACCTGGAATTCACTATGGAGTCTCAGGCCTTGAACTCAGTGTTTCTCTGCCTCCCAAGTGCTGGGATTAAAGGCATGCACCACCACACCCTGCTCAAGAGAGACTTTTAAGGGCTGGGGAGATTGCTTAGTGGTTAAGGCCTGTGAAGCCTAAGGACTCAGGTTCGACCCCTCAGAACCACTGTAAAGGCAGATGCACAAGGTGGCACATGCATCTGGAGTTCATTTGCAGTAGCTAGAGGCCCTGACATGCCCATTCTCTCTCTCTCTCATAAATATATAAAAATAAAAAATATTTTTTAAAACTTAAAGAAAATATTTTGGAGGGATGACCTAGCAGTTAAGGCTCTTGCTTGTAAAGCCTAACAACCTGGGTTCAATTCCTCAGTACCCACATAAAGCCAGATGCACAAAGTGGTGCAGACATCTGGAATTTGTTTGTAGCATCTGAGACCCTGGCATGCCCATTATCTCCCTCTCTCTCTATTTCTCCTTGCAAATAAATAAATAAAATATGAAAATGAAAACATTATTTATTTACTTATTTGCAAGCAGAGAGAGAGAGAGACAGAGGATGGGTGTGCAGGGCCTCTTATAGCTGCAAATGAATTCCAGATGCACGTGCCACTTCTTGATAAAACTGTATATTTAGCTGTACATGGTGCTGCACACCTTGGGGCACGCCTTTAGTCCCAGCACTGGAAAGCTGAGGTAGCATGATAGCCAGGAGTTCAAGGCCAGCTTGGTACTACTGAGTGAGTTCCAGGTCAGGTCAGCCAAGACTAGAGGGAGACCCTGCCTCAAAAAAAATTAAAAAAAAAAAAAAAAAAAAGGAGGAGGAGGAAGAAGCCTGCCTTTGCTCCCAGCACTCAGGAGGCAGAGGTAGGGAGGACTGCTCTGAGTTCGAGGGCATCCTGTGACTACATAGTGAATTCCAGGGTCAACCTGCACTAGAGTGAGACCCTACCTTGAGAAACCAAAAATAAATAAATAAATATTTTAAAACGAAGATGAAGAGGAGGGGGAACTTAAGGAAAGGAGGAAGACACAGCTCTTGCCCAGGAAAGCAATGGGATGTTTGAGAAGCCAACCTCCAGACTCAGGTTGGGGTGATTTTGTGAGCTCCATGGATGGGTGGCTGGTTTAGCCAGTCTAGTCCTGTCCTCGGGTGTCTGGTATCAGAACATCTGGAAAAGTACAATCTTCCCAGAATCTTAATTCTCTAGGGAGGGCCTTCCTTAAGGGAGAGAGATAAGGACAGGCCTGACCCTTCTAACCTGTAGTAAAGTGTCCTGGTTTTCCCCTAAGGCCCAAGATCAAGTCCCACAGTTAGCCAAGAGTAAGTTCTCCAGTTATTGGTCTTGTCACCCTTAAGCTGCCTAGCCAATTTCTTTTCTTTTTAATTTTTATTAGCATTTTCCATGATTATAAAAAGATATCCCATGGTAATTCCCCCCCGCCCCACTTTCCCCTTTGAAATTCCATTCTCCATCATATTACCTACCCAGCACAATCATTGTACTTACATATATACAATATCAACCTATTCTTTTTTTTTTTTCTTTTTTGGTTTTTTGAGATAGAGTCTCACTCTAGCCCAGGCTGACCTGGAATTCACTATGTAGTCTCAGGATGGCCTTGAAGTCACTGTGATCCTCCTACCTCTGCCTCCCCAGTGCTGGGATTAAAGGCGTGTGCCACCATATCCGGCCCCTTTTTATTTTGAAGTCATCATCTTTTCCTCCTACTAGGATGGCCTTGTGTAGGTAGTGTCAGGCACTGTGAGGTCATGGATATCCAGGCCATTTTGTGTCTGGAGGAGCACGTTGTAAGGAGTCCTGTCCTTCCTTTGGCTCTTATGTTCTTTCCACCACCTCTTCTGCCAGGGACCCTGAGCCTTGGAAGGTGTAGTAGAGACATTTCAGTGTTGAGCACTCTGCTGTCACTTCATCTCAGCACTGTTTTATTTATACTTTAATTTAAAAAATATGTATGGGCTGGAGGATGGCTTAGCAGTTAAGGCACTTGCATGTAAAGCCTAAGGACCCGGATTTGATTCCCCAGTAACTACGTAAGCGAGATGCATAGGGGGCGCACACATCTGGAGTTTGTTTGCAGTGGCTGGATATCCTGGCTCATCCATTCAATCTGCCCCTATCTCTCAAAATGGACATTTATTTTCATTTATTTATTTGCAAGGAGAGAGAAAGAAAGAGAGAATGAGCACCCCAGGGCATTCAGCCATTTCAAATGAACTCCAGATACACGTGCCATTTTGTATCTGGCTTTATATGGGTACTGAGGAATTGAACCCGGGTCGTTAGGCTTTGGACACAAGCGTGTTAACTGCTGAGCAATCTCTCCAGCCCTAAAAACATATCTTAAATGCATATTTATTTATGAAGGTCTCATGATGTAGCCTAGGGTAGACCGAAGCTCTTGGTCTTCCTGCCTGTGCCAGAATTACAAGCCCCGGCCACACGCCATACTGTAACACCCATTTACAACTCCAGCTGCCTCTTTGACACCTTGTGCCCCATGCCAGGAGGGGTACACCTTCCTTTTACCCAGCCCTCTGTGACTGGGTTTGTTGTTTTATTTTTTTAAAACATTTTTATTTTTATTTATTTACTTACTTGGCAGAGAAACAGAGAGAGAGAGAGAGAAAGAGAAAATGGGTGCACCAGGGTCTCCAGCCACTGCAAACAAACTCCATATGTGTGTACCTCCTTGTGCATCTGGCTAACATAGGTCCTGGGGAATCAAACCTTGGTCCTTTGGCTTCACAGGCAAGTGTCTTAACCACTAAGCCATCCCTCCAAACCTATTTGCCTTGTTTTTTTTTAAATTATTGCTGGGTGTGGTGGCACACACCTTTAGTCCCAGCACTCAGGAGGCAGAGGTAGGAGTTCGAGGCCACCCTGAGACTACATAGTTAATTCCAGGTCAGCCTGGGCCAGAGACCCTACCTTGAAAAAAAAATGTTTTTTGACAGAGGAAGAGGGAGAGAAAGAGAGAGAGAGAGAGAGAGAGAGAGAGAGAGAGAAGAGAGAGAGAGAGAGAGAGAGAGAGAGAGAGAGAGAGAGAATGGGCACGCCAGGGCCTCCAGCCACTGCAAACGAACTCCAGGTGCATGTGCCCCTTGTACATCTGGCTTACGTGGGTCCTGGAGAATTGAACCTGGGTCCTTTGGCTTTGCAGGCAAGCGCCTTAACTACTAAGCCATGCCTCCAGCCCTTACCTTTTGTTGATATTGTTTTGGCTGATGTGTGGCTGAAGTTCTCTTATGTATTCTGGATCGCAGTCTTCAGTCGAATGAATAGATCTCTGGAATTTTCTCCCATTCTGCAGGTTGCCTCTTCACTCTAGTTTCCTGCACTATGCGGAAGTTGTTCAGCTCAATTTCATTCCACGCCTTTGCTTTTACAGACTGTGCTTTTGGGGCCAAATATCAAATATCAAAAGGGTACGCAATTACAGGACAGCCTGGGCTAGAGTGAGACCCTACCTTGGAAAAGCAAAATAATAAAAATAAAATGGATATTCAGGGAGTTAGCAAAATAACTTGCTGCACAAGCATGAGACTGCCTGGACTCAAGCCCCAGAGCCCACATAAAAAGCTGGGTGAGGCCGGGCGTGGTGGCGCACGCCTTTAATCCCAGCACTCGAGAGGCAGAGGTAGGAGAATTGCCGTGAGTTCAAGGCCACACTGAGACTACATAGTAAATTCCAGGTCAGCCTGAGCTAGAGTGAGATCCTACCTTGAAAAAAAAAAAAAAAAAAAAGGTGAGTGAGGGCTGGAGAGATGGCTTAGCAGTTAAGGTACTTGCCTGCAAAGCTAAAGGACCCAGGTTCAATTCCTCAGGACTCATGTAAGCCAGATGCACAAAGTGATGCATGCTTTTGTTTTGCTTTTTTTTTTTTTGTTTTGTTTTTTGTTTTTGATGTAGGGTCTCACTCTAGCCCAGGCTGACCTAGAATTCACTATGTAGTCTCAGGGTGGCCTCAAACTCACAGCGATCCTCCTACCTCTGCTTCCTGAGTGCTGGGGTTAAAGGTGTGCTCCATAACGCCTGGCTCATCTATCTCTGATATATAAATAAATAACACCAATAAGCCGGGTGTGGTGACACATGCCTTTGATCCCAGCACTTGGGAGGCAGAGGAAGGAGTACTGCCTTAAGTTCAAGGCCACCCTGAGACTACAGAGTGAATACCAGGTCAGCCTGGACTAGAGCAAAGCCTTACCTGGAAAAAACACATCAAAACAAAAATAGCTGAGTGTGACCAAGCAGGTCTGTAACCACAGTCCTGTGGGAAATGGAGACCGAAGAAGAGAGAGAGGAAGACCCCGGATGGTCTCCTGTGGCCCCTGTCCAAGGCCTGTGTGTCTTCTGCACACACACATGTGCATGCACTATACACACACACACACACACACACACACAGAGAGAGAGAGAGAGAGAGAGAGAGAGAGAGAGAGAGGCATGTGTTAACGAAATAAAAGAATAACTAAAGGATTTGTGCTGAGAACAAATGTCTTGCAGCCCTTCCCATTTTTTTCCATTCACTTAGCAGTTTCAGATACTATATCTGGAGTGTTTGATCTACTTTGAGTTAATTTTTGTAGACGGTGAGAGATAGGATAGGAATCAAAGTTTTTTTTTTTTTTTGTTTTGTTTTTTTTTAGAGAGAGAATAGGCACACCAGGGCTTCTAGCCACTGCAAATAACAGGTGCATGGGCTACCTTGTGCAATTTGGCATATGTGGGTCCTGGGGAATTGAACCTAGGTCTTTAAAATGCCATCTCTCTAGCCCAAAGATTTTGTGTGTGTGTGTATGTGTTGGGTTTTGCTCTTTTTCTTTGTTTGTCCCCCTTTCCCCTCCCCCCCCAGGTAGGGACTCCATCTAGGCCAGCTTGACCTGGAATTCTCTATGTAATCTCAGGGTGGCCTCAAACTCATGGCGATCCTCCTACCTCTGCCTCCTGAGTTGAAAGCTGGGCGTGATGGTACACATCTTTAATCCCAGCACTTGGGAGGCAGAGGTAGGAGGATCGCCATGAGTTCGAGGCCACCCTGAGACTACATAGTGAATTCCAGGTTAGCCTGGGCTAGAGCGAAACCCTACCTCGAAAAACCAAATACATACATACATACATATACATATACATATACATACATACATACATACATACATACATACATATATATATATATATATGTATATATATATATGGGCTGAAGAGATGGTTTAGCAGTTAAGACTCTTGCCTGCGAAGCCTAAGGACCCAGGTTCAATTCCCTGGGACCCATGCAAGCCAGATGCACAAGGGGCACATGTGTCTAGAGTTTGTTTGCAGAGGCTAGAGGCCCCGTCATGTCCATTTTCTTTCTCTTTCTATCTGCCTCCCTATCTCTCTCTCTCTCAAATAAATAACTAAAAGTTAGAGGAAAAATATATTTTAAATGTTCTTTTTATTTGTTTATTTATTTACTTTTATTTATTCATTTGAGAATGATAGACATACAGAGAGAGAGAATGGGTGCACCAGGGCCTCCAACCACTGCAAACGAACTCCAGACACACACGCCACCTTGTGCATCTGGCTTACGTGGGCACTGGGGAATCAAGCCTCAAACCGGGATCCTTTGGCTCACAGGCAAGCACGTAACCTCTAAGCCATCTCTCCAGCCCAAGAAAAAAAAATTGTTTTAATGTAGGGCTGGCAAGATGACTCAGTGGTTAAGGCACTTGCCTGTAAAGCCCAACAACCTAGGTCTAGAGTTTGTTTGCAGTGGCTGGAGGCCCTGGCACACCCATCCTCTCTGTCTGTCTCTCAATCAGTCGCTGCTAGCAAATAAATAAATAATTAAATAAAATTTAAAAAATATATTTACTTACTTGCAAGGAGACAGCGAATCAAAGGAACTCCAGACTCATGTGCCACTTTGTGCATCTGGCTTTACATGGGTACTGAGGAATCAAACCTAGGCCGGCAGGCTTTGCAAGTAAGCACCTGTAACCCCTGAGATATCTCCCCAGGCCTTGAGGAGTTTTGCACCATCTTGTGCATCCGACTTTATGCAGGTACTGGGAAATTGATCTCACCTTAACTGCTAAACCATTTCATTTCTCCAGCCCCCAAAGGTTTTTTTTTTTTTCTTTTTCGAGGTAGGGTCTCACTCTGGCTCAGGCTGACCTGGAATTCGCCATGGAGTCTCAGGGTGGCCTTGAACTCTCGGTGATCCTCCTACCTCTGCCTCCCGAGTGCTGGGATTAAAGGCATGTGCCACCACGCCCGGCTAAGGTTTTGTTTTTATCAGGGACTTTGTAAAAAAAAAAAAAAATTGCTGGGCATGGTGGCACATGCCTTTAATCCCAGCACTAGGGATGGAGAAATAGGAGAACTGTCGTGAGTTCAAGGCCACCCTGAGACTCCATAGTGAATTCCAGGTCAGCCTGGACTATAGTGAGACCCTACCTCAAACAAACAAACAAGCAAACAAAAAGATTGTCAATGGTGAAATATATTTTTTAATTTTTTTTATTAACAACTTCCATGATTTAAAAAAGTACCCCATGGTGATACCATGCCAGATGCACAAGGTGGCACATGCATCTGGAGTTCATTTGCAGTGGCTGGAGGCCTTGGCGTGCCCATTCTCTCTATCTGCCTCTTTCTCTGTCTGTCACTCTCAAATAAATAAAAATATTTTTTTAATTTAAAAATTATATTTAGGGCTGGAGAGATGGCTTAGCGGTTAAACGCTTGCCTGTGAAGCCTAAGGACCCCGGTTCGAGGCTCGCTTCCCCAGGTCCCACGTTAGCCAGATGCACAAGGGGGCGCACGTGTCTGGAGTTCGTTTGCAGAGGCTGGAAGCCCTGGCGCGCCCATTCTCTCTCTCTCCCTCTATCTGTCTTTCTCTCTGTGTCTGTCGCTCTAAAATCTTAAAAAAAAAAAAAAATTATATTTATTTGAGAGAGAGCAAGAGAGAGAGAGAGAGTGACTGGGTGTACCATGGCCTCTTGCTGCTGCAAACAAACCTTAGAAACATGAGCCACTTTGTACATCTGGCTTCACCTTGGTACTAGGAAGTCAAATCCAGGCTATCAAGCTTTGCAAGTACGTGCGTTTAACTGCTGAGCCATCTCCCCAGCCCTAACCTAGTTCTTCATATAACTCCTCCCTCCTAATCTCAGTTTTCTTCAGGTTTTTTTGTTTTTTTGGTTTTTCAAGGTAGGGTTTCACTCTAGCCTAGGCTTACCTGGAATTCCTCAGAATGGCCTCCAATTCATGGAGATCCTCTTTCCCTCTGCCTCCCAAGCGCTGGGATTAAAGGTGTGAGCCACCATACCTGGCTAGTTGTGTTTGTTTTTGTCTCTTCGACCCAGCCTCATTTAGCCCTAGCTGGCCTCGAAGTCATTATGTAGCTCAGGCTGGCCTGGAACTCATGCCTCCACCTCCCAAGTGCTGGGATTGCCAGATGTGGTGGCTCCTACCTTTGATCCCAGCACTAATGAGGCTGAGGTGGGTGGACTGTGGAGTGTTTGCAGGTAGCCCTGGGCTGCAGAGTGAGTTCCAGGTCAGCCTGGGCTGGAAGGAGACCCTGCTTAAAAAATAAAAAAGTGGGTTAGAGAGATGGCACAGTGGTTAAGGCACTTGCCTGTGAAGCCTAAGGACCCAGGTTTGATTCCCCAGTACCCATGTAAGCCAGATGCTCAAGGGGGCACATGCATCTGGAGTTTGTTGGCAGTGGCTGGAGGTTCTGGTGCGCCCATTCTTTCCCTCTCTCTGCCCCTTTTCCTCTCTGTCTCTCTCAAATAAATACAAATAAACAAAACTTTTTAAAAAGTAAATAAGTAAAATAAAATAAAAATATAAACATGGGCTGAAGAGATGCATTAGCAGTTAAGGCACTTGCCTGTTTAAGGACCCAGGTTTGATTCCCTAGTACCTATATCAGCCATCTGGAATTCGTTTGCAGGGCTTAGAGGACCTAGGACATCCATTCTCTTTCTTTCTCTCTCTCTCTCTATCTTAAAAAAATAAAAATAAAGAGCTGGGATTGTAGGAGTTTACAACCACGCCTAGTTTGTTTGACCTTTTATTTGTTATTCTCTTCAGAGTTTCTATAGCTCCTCTGCTTTTAGTAAAACTCTCAAAGCCAGGCTGGACATGGCAGTACACACCTCTAATCCCAGCACTCGGGAGGCAGAGGTACGAGGATCTCCGTGAGTTCAGGGCCAGCCTGAGACTACATAGTGAATTCAAGGTCAGCCTGGTCTAGAGAGAAACCCTACATGGAAAAAAAAAGTCTCTGGACTTGAATCTGACCTCTGTGTCCTTCAAGGCTTTTGGCAGGCATTGCTGAGGAATGAGGGTTTTTCCTTCTCCTGAAGCAGAGGTACTCACTGATTGTTCAGAGAGAGAGAGAGAATGTGTACAACAGGGCCTCTAGCCACTGCAAAAGTGCCCCATATGCATGAGCCTCTTGTGCATACAGCTTACATGGGTCCTGGAAAATCAAACCAGAATCCTTCAGCTTTACAGGCAAATGCCTTAACCACTAAACCACTATGCCATTTCTCCAGCCGCCCTCCTTTTATTTTAAAATTATTTGAGAGAGAATGGATGCACCAGGGCCTCCAGCCATTGCGAATGAACTCTGGAATCGAACCTGGGTCTTTAGGCTTTGCAGGCAAGCACTTTAACTGCTGAGCCATCTCTCTAGCCCCTGAACTTATGTTTACTCAGATCCTCCTGCTCATTACATTCCCAGCTGAGGGCAAACATTGAGGACTTCTGGCTGGCATTTCTAGATTCCCCACATGCTGCTTCCTTTACAGAAAGAAGGAAGAGAAATATTTCTTAGCCCTGTGTGTCAAGCTAAGGCAGAGCAATGTCAGTGAGAACCAGAAGGCCATGTTTCTAGAAAAAAAAAAAAGAAGGGGGCTGGAGAGATGGCTTAGCGGCTAGGCGCTTGCCTGTGAAGCCTAAGGATCCCAGTTCGAGGCTTCATACCCCAGGACCCACGTTAGCCAGATGCACAAGGGGGCGCACGTGTCTGAAGTTCGTTTGCAGTGGCTGGAGGTCCTGGCGTGCCCATTCTCTCTCTCTATATATATATGCCTCTTTCTCTTTCTGTCACTTTCAAATAAATAAATAAAAATAATAAAAATAAACCAAAAATATTTTTTAAAAAGGGAGGGTTACAATTATTCTCTTCCAGTGAAGAGCTTCCTACAAAGTTAATATTTAAGTCCAAATGTGTCTCCTTCTAGAAAAGCCATTCAGACAACTATGATTCATGCTTCACTGATTATCTTATCTGTCTAACCCTGTGGTCTTTGCAATTTAAGCCCTCTGGTCAAATGGACAGAGTCTCTTGCAACCTAAACCAAATCCAAAACCTCAAAGTTCACTAGACAGTGTGGATTTGGACAACATCTCTGCTTGCTTGCTTTTCTTTTTTCCTTTTATTTACTTTCTATTTATTTTTATTATTATTATTTTTGGTTTTTGAAGGGAGGGTCTCACTTTAGCCCAGGCTGACCTGGAATTCACTCTGTAGTCTCAGGGTGGCCTCGAACTCACAGCGATCCTCCTACCTTTGTTTCCTGAGTGTTGGGATTAAAGATATGCACCACCATACTGGGCCCATTAAAGTTGTTTTTTGTTTTGTTTTGGTTTTTCGAAGTAGGGTCTCATTCTAGCCTAGGCTGGCCTGGAATTCACTATGTAGTTTCAGGGTAGCCTCAAACTCATGGCCATCCTCCTACTTCTGCCTCCAGAGTATTGGGATTAAAGGTGTGCCCCACCATGCCCAGCCTAATTAAAAGTTTTTTTGAAGGCAGGGTATCACTTCTAGCCTAGGCTGACCTGGAACTCACTATTTAGTCCAGGCTGGTCTTGAACTCATGGCAATTCTTCTGCATCAGCCTCTTTTTCTCCGCCAAGGCATGATCCATCAATCCTGGCTTCCCTAATTAGTAACATTTTACTTGAGGGCGCAGGCCACCACGCCTGGCCACCTATTCTTTTTTTTTTTTTAAGAGGCTATCTCATGAAGCTCAGGCTGTCCTGAACTATGTAGTTGGCCTTGAACTCACGAGAATCTGCCTTCCTCAGCTTTTTCAGTGCTGGCATTAAAGACCTGAGCCACCACGCTTTTTCTACCCCAGGACCTAACATTGCTTTTTCTTTCTTTTTCCTTTTCTTTTGTTTTTAGAGGTAGGGTCTCACTCTAGCCGATGCTGACCTGGAACTCTGTAGTTCCAGGCTGGCCTCGAACTCACGAAGATCCTCCTACCTCTGCCTCCTAAATGCTGAGATTAAAGGCGTGCGCCACCACGCCCGGCTCGTTTCTCATGGTTTAACACATGCTATGCATTAGGAGTGAGGCTATATCCTTCTCAGTACATTGCATCAGGAAGTGTTTGAGATCCACTGATGTCGCCTGGGTTTTTCCACTGTCAAATTATGAAGTTCAAGAAGAAAATGGTATTGATGATTCTGAAATAGCTATAATTAATTTTTAAAGTAGAAAAGCAATAATTAATCTTATTTTTTATTTTTGGGAGGAAGCGATTTACTGAAGCTTACATATCCAGGGGAAATTTCATAATGACAGAAGAAGTTGGCCCGCTTTCACAGGTCCAAGCAGAGAAAGAAAAAGCCAGAAGCCAAAAGCCCAAAAGCCACATCACAGCACGTTTCAGTAACTCCAGGCGGAACTCTGGAAAAACAATAATTAATTTTAAACAACAAACAATAAATGATTTTAAATGACCTAATTTTAAAATAGAGTAACAATTAAGAGAAATAAACCGGCGTGGTGGTGCACATCTTTTATCCCATCACTGGGGAGGCAGAGGTAGGAGGATCACTGTGAGTTTGAGGCCACTCTGAGAATATAGAGTGAATCCCAGGTCAGCTTGGGCTAGAGTGAGACCCTACCTTGAAAAAAAAAAAAAAAAAAAAAAGAAAAAAAGAAAAAGAAAAATATATGGTGGTTGAATCTGTAAATAGGACCTTATAAATGAGAATGTCTCACAGTTCTTTCTCAAAAACTACAAACTGCCTGGATGTGGTGGAGCACCCCATTGGTTCCAACACTTGAGAGGCAGAGGTAGGAGGATTGCCATGAGTTCAAGCCCAGCCTGGGACTATAGAGTTCCTGGTCAGCCTGGGTTAGAGCAAGACCTACCTTGAAACAACAAAATAATGATAATAATCAACCCAGTGGGAATTAGAGGAATTCACAAAGTGGCCATGAAATATGCAGGTCTTCTCCATTTTCTCTCTATATAAACAACTTTTTAAATTTGATTCATCTATTTGCACATGTGTGTATGAGATTGTGTGTATGTCATCATGTCAGGGTCTCTATCTTTTTTTTTTAATTTATTTTTTCGAGGCAGGGTTTCACTCTAGCTCAGGCTAACCTAGAATTCACTATGTAGTCTCAGGGTGGCCTTGAACTCAGTGATCCTACTACCTCTGCTTTCCAAGTGCTGGGATTAATGGCGTGCACCACCACACCTGGCCCCAAAACATTTTTATATCTATTTTGATCTGGTAAATTATTTTACTCCCTAGCGTTGGGCTCTTCCTTCCCAGAATGCAATGCTATATTTGACTGTTTTAATGAAGCTACCAGTTTTAGGTGTTTACCTACTACACGTGGACACATAAGTGGGATTTCTCCAAATGCCTACCTTTGTCATTCTTGTCCTTTTTGTGTGTGTCAAAAATTTATAAGATAGTGGGCGTGGTGGTGCACGCTTTTAATCCCAGTGCTCAAAAAATATATAAGAATATTTAGCCGGGCGTGGTGGCGCATGTTTTTAATCCCAGCACTTGGGAGGCAGAGGTAGGAGAATCGTCATGAGTTCGAGGCCACCCTGAGACACCATAGTGAATTCCAGGTCAGCCTGGGCTAGAGTGAGACCCTACCTGGAAAAACCAGAAAAAAAAAAAAAAAAGAATATTTAACTTTGTTTATTCAGGGTGGCTTCAAATTAACAGTGATCCTCCTACCTCTGCCTCCCAAGTGCTGGGTTTAAAGGCGTGCATCACCACACCCAGCTTATAAGAGTATTTTAAAAACTGCTGAGCCGTCTCCCCAGCCCCATGCATTGCTTTTCTTGGGACAGGGTCTCTCTGTAGCCCAGAATGACTTTCAACTCCTATCAATCCTCCTGCCTCAGCCTCTTCAGTGCTGGGATTATAGGTGTGAGCTATTACACCTAACGCTTTCCTAGATGCCTTAGCCTTAAACTAACTCCAGTTTTGTTAGCTTGTCAACTGTGCTGTTTTCTCAGCTCAGCTGAAAAGGTGTCTCTTCTGACCTTTTAAGATCTGGAACGGAGCAGTGAGAATGCAGTCACCACGAACTCAACAGTGAGCAGCTATTTGTGTCCAAAGATTATTTCCTAGATAAAATGTTTGTTGCCACTCAGAGTTCACAAAACTGAAAACAATTGAGGGGCATAAGGAAGTCAGTCCATCAGAGTCATCAGCTTGGGCCATCAGAGTCAGCTTCTTTCGGCATATTTATTTGAGAGAGTGAGAGAAAGAGAGAGCTCGAGCGAGCTGGGTGTGGCGGCACACGCCTTTAATTCCAGCACTTGGAAGACTGAGGTAGGTGGCTGGCCATGAGTTCAAGGCCACCCTGAGACTACATAGTGAATTCCAGGTCAGCCTGAGCTAGAGTGAAACCCTACCTAAAAGAGAGAGAGAGAGAGAGAGAGAAAGGGAGAGAGAGAAAGGGAGAGAGAGAGAATATGAATGGGTGCCCCAGAGCCTCCTGCCATTGCAAACAAATTTTAGACACCTGTTACTTTATGTGTCTGACTTTACATGGGTAATGTGGAATCAAACCCAGGCTGTCAGGCCATCAGGCTTTGCAAGCAAGTGCTTTTAACCACTAAGCTGTCTAGCCACTCCTCTCACATCGTTTATTTTATTTATTTATTTGGGAGAAAGAGAAAATATGCATGCCAGGGCCTCTGGCTACTGCAAAGGAACTCCAGACGCATGTGCCACCTTGTACATCTGGCTTATGTGGGTACTGGGGAATCAAACCAGAGTCTTCAGGCTTCACAGGCAAGTGCCTTGAAGGCTAAGCCATATCTCCCCAGCTTTGTAAAAAATAAACAAACACACACACACAAAATCAAACAGCCAGGTGTGGTGGTGCAGACCTTTAATCCCAACACCCGGGAAGCAGAGGTAAGAGACTAGTGGAGAGAGTTCAAGGCCACCCTGAAACTACATAGTGAATTCCGGGTCAGCTTGAACCAGAGTGAGACCTCACCTCCAAAAACCAAAACAAACAAAAATCAAGTGCTACCAGTGACGACCAGCAAGGTTGAGGCCACTTGCTTATACCTGTGTGTGCTGAACTCCCGAACCCCCACCCCCACCCCTCCTGAGCTGAGCTCTAACCTTGCCAGTGGAGGACTGTCCACGGGATGAGGCGTGTCCATCCGACCATTCCAGGAAAGCACAGATCCCTTTGTCATAACTTTCATTTTGCCAAGACGATAGCTTCAAACTTTTTTTTTTTAAGTTTGTCGCAAACCCCCCTCCCCTCAAAAAAAAAAAAAAAAAAAAGGTACCATCACATCACATCGATTCATCAGGATCCAACACCCCAAACAGCTCCCCGTTGCTCCTATCCCCGGTGCCGGCCACCCCGCCTAAGGTCCACCAAGCGCGGGGGGAGGGGAGGGGGCTGCGTCTCCGAGGGCGTCTGGAAAAGTCTTTCCCTTGCACAGCCCAGCGATTAAGTTTGTTCCTCAAATTGTTCCCGACAGGAGGGGCAGGAAATAACACTGCGCCTCGGGGCCGGCAGCCTGGGAAAGGGGGTTGTTGGAGGGGGTGGGGGGGGGGGCGCCTCCCGGCCGGTCCAAGCGGCCTGGCCTCGATCTCAGGTCTAAGGTCCGGCTGGGTCGCAATCCCAGTGCCCTCACCCCCAACCTGCCAGGTCCCCTGAGTCCTGAGATCCCAGATCCCACCGCAGGCCTAGGCTTTCCTTAAGGCACCAAGCCGCTGCTCCCGATCCGACCAGGTGGAAGCAAACAGGTTCCCGGCTGGCTGCCCGGCCAGGGGCGGAGCCTGATCGTCGCCCCGAGCTCCGAAGGGGGTGCGCCAGGTCCGTGGCACTCTTGGGGCTACACCCCCCACACACACACACTCACCCCACCCCTAAGCGATCGGGCACCTCCCCGGCCGCTGCGTGCCCGGCAACAGGTGCACGGGCAGCTCGGCTGCGCCCCGGCGGGGGTCTGTGCCCCCGGGGGCCCGCCCTCCGCCCGCCCTCTCCACGCCCCCTCCTCGGCTGTCCCCTCCCCCTCCGCCGCTTTCCCGGCCCGCAGCCCCGCCAGCCCGCCCGCAAGCAGCCGCCACCCCCTCGCTGGCTCTCCGGCTCGCCGGTGTCCCCCAAGCGCAGCTCCGGAGCTGGGGGTGGGCGGGGGGGGGGACCCTCCCCGAAACGCTTGGAGGTGACCCGGAGGGTGGGAAGAAGAGCGGTGGCCTCCAGCCCTCGCGATCGCTGGTGACCCTCCCTGGGACGTGCTGGGGAGGTGGGGGGGGGGAGAAGGGTCCCCAAGGGACCAGCCCGGGGCGCCACGATGGAGGAGCCCCAGCGCGCACGGTCGCACACCGTCACCACCACCGCCAGCTCCTTCGCCGAGAACTTCTCCACCGCCAGCAGCAGCTTCGCCTACGACCGGGAGTTCCTGCGCACCGTGCCGGGACTCCTCATCGTGGCCGAGATCGTGAGTACCGGGCCGGGCCGGGCCGGGCCGGGCAGGGAGGCAGGTGGACCCCCGCGCGCTCGCGGCTGCCCGGCTCCGCCCACCGAGCTGCCTCGGGTCCTCGCGCGCGCTTCGCGAACACTTTATTATTATTATTATTATTTACCCCCCTCTCCCTTCTCAGTTTGGACTTGTTAAAATATATATATATTTTAAATTTATTTGCAAGGAGAGAAAAACGAGTGAGAGAAGAAGAGAGGGAGGGAAGGGGGGTGGGGCGCACCGGGGCCACTTTGCACTGCAAACCAACTTCAGGTGCGTGCTCCACTCTGTGCATCTGGCTTGACGTGGGCCCCGGGGACTCGAACCTGGGCATCAAGCTTTGCAAGCAAACGCCGTGCACCGCTGAGCCATCATTTCTCCATTCCCGGCTTCTTTGCAAAAGTGCAAATCACACACCTTGTGCTTTCTAGGAGAGAGAGATCGCGAGAGGATAGGAGAGAGGGAGAGAGAGGTCGTGACCCTCAGGATGTCTGTTTGGAAGGGGCATCCAGCCTGAGGGGAACCCACCCCTTCGGGGGTGATGATGGTGTATCTTGGGGCGTTCGTTGACTCTGCGTGTCAGGGAGACCTGGGAGACTCTCTCACTTGGGATCTCCACGTGCGCGGGTGCCTGAAAACATTAGTGTTCTCTCATCCTTTTGATCCCTGTGCCCCGGAGCCTCACACACTAGGCCGAGCTGCATCCCCTGGCCTTTCAAACTTTACTAATAATATCATTTCCCTAATGCTCTCCCTGTAGTCCAATGGATGTGTTGAACCAGGGAAAAATTACCCGAATAAAACCTGAGGGTCTCCGCCTCTCCAAAAGCCTAGTGGCCTTCCGTTCGTAGGGTGTGCATCCTGGTGGGGGCTGGGCACGTGCCTGGGAAGGGGGCTGGGTGTCCGCATTGTTCTCTCCCTGGGAAGCTAGGCCTTCACATGCCTGAGAGGGAACCGGAGTCACTTGACAGCTAGGGGCAGACACAGTCTATTGTCTTCACGGGCATTCCGGGGTTGCCAAGCCCTTTAAATATCTCTGAGCTCTGAAAGTCTCTACAGTCTTCCCCCCTGTGAAGGTGGGAGGGTGTTACAGGCAGAAAACTGAAGCCTAAATCAGGTGTGGTGGCCCATGCCTTTAATCCCAGCACTCGGGAGGCAGAGGCAGGAGGATTGCTGTGAGTTCGAGGCCATCCTGAGACTATGTAGTAAATTCCAGGTCAGCCTGAGCTAGAGTGAGACCCTACCTCGAAAAATCAACAACCAAAACAAAACAAAACAAAAACAAACAAACAAACAGGGCTGGAGAGATGGCTAAGCGGTTAAGTGCTTGCCTGTGAAGCCTAAGGACCCTGGTTCGAGGCTCGATTCCCCAGGACCCACATTAGCCAGATGCACAAGGGGTGCACGCGTCTGGAGTTTGTTTACAGTGGCTGGAGGTCCTGGCGTGCCCATTCTCACTCTCTGTCACTTTCGAAGAAATAAACAAATTAAAAAAAGAAAACAACCAGAAGCATAGAGGGGGTAAAGCTCATTGGTGATGGTGGGTTCAAAGCTGGGATTCAAACCCAGGCCCCCTTTTTCCTCAGCAGCTGAGAGGGATGGGGTCTGTCTGTCTAACCCTGCCCCTCCCTCCTGCTGTGTACCTCAGGCCCAGGAAGGCATTTGTGAAATCCAGCTCAGTAAGAACTTGAGAATGAATGGGAGCGCTCATGGGTGGTTACACGGTCCATCCCTTCTGGGAAGCCTTCGCCTAACCCGTACAGAGTGGGGGAGCTTGCCGGCTCCTTTTAGAGTCCCCAGTTCCCACCCCAGACTTGCAAAATCAGCCTCCGGGTGCTTCCTGTACACCGCTTAAGAAGTGTTGGCTTAGTCCAGCTGCCCAGCTGGTTGGCCCAGCGTGGACTGTGGGGACATCAGGAGCCCCAATAAATAGCTGAAAGTATTGGAATCACCTTGCAGGGCCTGGCTTTAAAGAGTTCAGCAAATATTTGCTGTGTGAGTGAAGGAGTTGGCAAGCTCGCTGGCTTCAGCAAACAGAAGCCAAAGTGATTGCTGTGGGGCTTCAGCGAAGGGTGGGTTTGGGCCAGGCGTGGAGAAGAGCTTTCTGACCGGTGATCTGTACACTCTGTTGCACACCTTTTTTTTTTTTTTTTAAGAAGACATGAAAGTAAAAGATGTAAATGATCCACGGCTGACTTGTTGGCATGCATCTTTGTAGTAGTAAAGCTATGCAAGCAAAACCACCCAATATAGCTTTAGGTATTTTTTTTTTTTTTTTCTTTTTGGTTTCTCAATGTAGGGTCTCCCTCTATCTAGCCCAGGCTGACTTGGAATTCACTATGTCGTTTCAGGCTGGCCTCAAACACCCAGCCATCTTCCTCTGCCTCCTGAGTGCTGCTGGGATTAAAGGTCTGTGCCACCCTCCACCCGCCCCCCCCCCAGCTTTAGTTTTTGTTTTGAAATGCTTTTGTTTTTAATTTATTTGTGCGTGTGTGCACATACATGGGTGCACCAGGGTCTCTTGCCGCTACAGATGAACACCAGATGCTTCGCCTATTTTTGGCTTCGTGTGGGTGCTGGGCAATTGAACCTGGGCTGGCAGTCTTTGCAAGCCAGTGTCTTTAACCAAAATTCCATCTCCCCAGCTCTTTTATTTTCCCATGGGTGCCCACATCGTGTGTGTGTGTGTGTGTGTGTGTGTGTGTTTACATTTATCCAATTTATCCAATTTGTTTATTTGAGAGAGAGAGAGGCGGATAGCCACTGCAAACGAACAAACTCCAGACACGTGGTGCCACTTTGTGCACCTGGCTGTACGTGGGCGCTAGGGCATCGAACCTGGGTCCGTTGGCTTTTGCCAACAAGTGCCTTAACCGCCAGGCCATCTCTCCAGCCCTATAATAATATTTTCTCGGAGTCTGTTACTGTCCTAGGGACTGTGCATTGTCCTCGCGCTCTGAAAGAGAGTGCCTCCAGTTCTCCATATGCCCTGCCTGTCTCTGAGGACAGCTGTCAGGCAGTGGCTTGGGCTAGACCAGCAGCCAGTTGACCTATGACACCATGAACCCATCACAGCGGATCTGCAGGGTCACCTAGGAACACTTGTGCTTTCTTGTCCCAATTCTTTGTTTTCCCTAGAAGCAGTCATTCTCTTTTTCCATGTCTTCCTCCTTCAGTTAGTCACTAATCCAACCAGAGGTGTCTCTGCTGGAAAGCCAAGAGACCTCAGTATTCTATCGGGGCCACCTTCACAGCCAGCCTCCTTGGAGACCTGTGAGCCTCCTTCACCCATCACCCTGAAGATTCTCTCGGAGTGGAATCTGCTTCCCCTTGACTGGTGCCCTACCCTATCTAACCTAGAACCGCGGGGCGCAGGACGTCCAGGCGTCTCCCAGAAGAGGAGGCCCGTGCTGACTAAGGCAGACATCTTTCAAAATGTCTTGGTTCCCTTGTTTCATGTAATTGTTTAACTAGGTAAAGAACGTTAATATGAGCCGGGCGTGGTGGCGCACACCTTTAATCCCAGCACTGGAGAGGCTGAGGTAGGAGGATCTCTGTGCCTTCACCCTGAGAATACATAGTGAATTCCATGTCGGCCTGGGCTTGAGTGAGATCTTACCTTGAAAACAAACAAACAAAACAAAACAAAACAAAAAACATTGTCATCGGTGTTCTCCTATGGGGGTCTTAGTGCTGCTGAGCGGGAGTGCCAGGGCCTCTTGCCCTCAGTGTGTGCGCCCAGGACCAAGCAGTAAGATTGTCTAAAGCCACGGGGAATGGTGGAAAATCCACCTTCTCCTTTGCCAGCCACAGCGATTTATGGCTTTGTTTCTTTACTTAAGCTCCCGGTTTGGCTTCATTGTTTGTCTTGTGTGGGCGTTTTTTCCTGAGTCTTGGCTAAACTCCTTGGGCTTGACCTGTTGGTGGTGGCATTACCTGTCTGACTCCTTACTGCAGCGTAGTAATTGGTTATGCGGCGGTACTTGGAATTAACATGATAAATACTTCTCCCAAGTCCGCTCACACCAGCAGAAATACCAATGGGAAAGATCAGCAATAGGAGACATACCAAGAAGAGACCATTCTCCTTAAGGACATTAAGAGATGTCCCTATTAGGTGGAATAAATAAAATGTTCTTTCTTGGAGCCAAAGAACTTCATACCCAAATCTGAGAACAAGTAATTATTTGTAAATTTTGGATTGAATACTCTTTTTCTTTTTTTGAGGTGGAATCTCACTCTAGCTCAGGTTGACCTGGAATTCACTACATAGTCTTAGGGTAGCCTTGAACTCACAATGATCCTCCTATCTCTGCCTCCCCAGTGCTGGAATTAAAGGCATGCACCACCACGCCTGGCTGGATTGAAAACTCTTGACAATAACTATATTGACCATCTTTAAAGTTTTGTTTTGCTGTGGTTTGTTTGTTGGAGGTAGTGTCTCCCTACAGTTCAGGTTGACCTGGACTCACTCTATAGTTCCCGGCTGGCCTCAAACTCACAAGCAGTCCTCCTGCTTCCGCTTCCCGAGTGCTGGGACTAAAGGCATGCGCCACCATGCCCAGCTTCTTTTGGTTTTTAAAAATATTTTGGGCTGGAGAGATGGTTTAGCAGTTAAGACGCTTGCCTCTGCTGCCTAAGGACCCAGGTGCAACTCCCCAGAACCCACATAAGCCAGATGCACAAGATGGCACGTGTCTGGACTTTGTTTTGCAGTGACTAGAAGCCCAGGTGTACCCATTCTCTCTCTCTCTCTTTCAAATAAATAAATAAAAATATATTAGAAAATGAAAAAAAGTAGAGTGGGGTGTGGTAGCTCACGCCTTTAATCCCAGCACTCAGGAGGCAGAGGTAGGAGGATTGCTGTGAGTTCAAGGCCACCCTGAGACTACATAGTGAGTTCCAGGTCAGCCTGGGCTAGTGTGAAACTCTACCTCGAAAATTCCCCCCAAAATAGATATAGCGTATTAATTATTACATGTACTATACAGCCATGTTATATAAAGTAATGAGGATATAATTCAGTTTGTGTGAAATCTATAAAATAATTTGGAGAGAACTGATCTTTCCCCAGCATTACCTTTATCATCAGAATTCAGTTTATCTCTCCATTTGTTACAAATCTTCTGTTCTATCTCTGTTCTATCTTTCTGTGTGTGTGTGTGTGTGTGTGTGTGTGTGTGTGTGTGTGTGTGTGTTTTTGAGGCAGGGTCTTACTCTAGCCATGGCTGACCTCAAACTCACAGTGATCTTACATCAGCCTCCCAACTGCTGGATTTAAAGATGTGTGCCACCATGCCTGGCTCTATCTTTGAGAACTAAATAAAAATTTATTCACATGGGTTTTGTGCAGTTGGGTTTATTAAAACATATATGCTATGCTTTTCATTATATCTTTTTCTTCTTTTTCTAGAATGAGCACGCCAGGGCCTCTAGACACTGCAAGCATGCACCACTTTATACATCTAGCTTTAGTGGATACTGGGGAATTGAACTCAAACTTGGGTCATTGGGCTTTACAGGCGAATGCCTTCAAAGCTGAGCAATCTGTCCCGCACCGCCATTATATCTTCGAAGTGGGCACTGGTTATCCAAATAAAAAGTAGTGGTCCAAGAAAAGGATACCAAAAAAAGAAAAGAAAAGAAAGAAAGAAAGAGAAAGAGAAAGAGACAGGGCTAGGGAGATGGCTTAGTGGTTAAGGTGAAGCCTAAGGACCCAGGTTCGATTGTTCAGGTCCCGTGTAAGACAGATGCACATGGTGGCGCATGCATCTGCAGTTGGTTGACAGAGCTAGAGGCCCTGTCATGCCTATTCTCCCTCTCTCCCTCCCTCCCTCTCTCTCTCTTTCCCTGCTTCTGTCTCTATTAAATAAACAAGAATCTTTAAAAAAAGAAAAAGATACAAAAGAAAGCAGAGATAGGTGGATTGCATGAGTTTGAGGCCACTCTGAGACTCCACAGTGAATTCCAGGTCAGCCTGGGCTAGAGTGAGACCCCTACCTTGAAACCTTGCCCTCCCCCCGCAAAAAAAGGAAAAGGAGGGCTGGAGAGATGGCTTAGCAGTTAAGTCATTTGCCTGCAAAGCCAAAGGCCTTTGGTTCTATTCCCCAGGACCCATGTAAGCTAGATGCACAAGGTGGTGCATGCATCTGGAGTTTGTTTGCAGTGGCTGGAGGGCCTGGTATGCCCATTCTCTCTGTCTCTCTCTCACTCTCTATCCCTTTCTCTCTCAAAAAAATAAATAAAATATATTTTAAAAAAGAATAGGGGCCGGGCGTGGTGGCGCACGCCTTTAATCCCAGCACTCGGGAGGCAGAGGTAGGAGGATCGCTGAGAGTTCAAGGCCACCCTGAGACTACATAGTGAATTCCAGGTCAGCCTGAGCCAGAGTGAGACCCTACCTCAAAAAACCAAAAAAAAAAAAAAAAAAAAAATGAATAGGGGATGGAGAGATGGCTTAGCGGTTAAGCGCTTGCCCCTAAAGCCTAAGGATCCCCGTTTGAGGCTCAATTCCCCAGGACCCATATTAGCCAGATGCACAAGGGGGTGCACACATCTGGAGTTCGTTTGCAGTGGCTGGAGGACCTGGTGTGCCCATTCTCTCTCTCTCTCTATCTGCCTCTTTCTCTCTCTGCCTGTTGCTCTCAAATAAGTAAATAAAAACAAAAAAATTAGAAAAAAAAGAATAGGATACAGTTCATACTGGACAGTTTCTTGGATGGCATGAAATATGATACCACTGGTTATCTGTGACTGGAAGGCCTATGTCCCATTCCTGAGATTAAGATAAGCTTATCACCAGAAATTTAGCAAATTAAACCTCTCACCAGAAACTAGCAACTTTTAGCCCTATAAAAAAATTCTAAGAATTGCAGGGCATGGTGGTGCATGCTTTTAATTCCAGCACTTGGGAGGCAGAAGTAGGAGGATCACTGTCAGTTTGAGGCCAGCCTGAGACTCCATAGTGAATTCCAGGTCAGCCTGGGCTAGAGTGAGACCCTACCTTGAGAAACAAACAAAAAAAAAAATTGAACCCAGATGGGGCTGGAGAGATGGTCCAGTGGTTAAGGTGCTTGCCTGCAAAGCCTAAGAACCCATGTTTGACTCTCCC